>NC_134837.1:121638633-121839491 GCF_004210375.1 Tachypleus tridentatus
TTAAATTACACGCTACATAAGCTTATATGTAATTTACTATATTAAGTTGAATAGTAAATATTTCACACCGAAGCACTCATGTGAAAGTACAAAAAACAAAAGGAGGGGGGTAGGTTGGTGGTCGCATGTGTCATTTTAAAATGCCTTGATATTGATTTTCTTTGAGGTTCGTAAGACTACATATTTACTGTAGTATCTTCAGTTGACATATTTCTAATATATAAAAGTTTTCTGTGATAAGAATAAAGATGTTAAAGCAATAATGAAAACTTACACAAGGGAATTTTTATATTCCACAAAGTTCCTTAGGGTACCGTTGGTTTAAATGTTATCGTTTAATATTGTAGAAAATGAACGAAACAAAATTTTGAAAAAAAACATCTCCGGACTGTTTTCTTGTAGAAATTTTTTCCACGCACCCCTTGTGGTCTACTAACGATTTTTTTCCACGCACCCCTTGTGGTCTTCTAACGATTTTTTTCCACGCACCCCTTGTGGTCTTCTAACGATTTTTTTCCACGCACCCCTTGTGGTCTACTAACGATTTTTTTCCACGCACCCCTTGTGGTCTACTAACGATTTTTTTCCACGCACCCCTTGTGGTCTACTAACGATTTTTTTCCACGCACCCCTTGTGGTCTTCTAACGATTTTTTTCCACGCACCCCTTGTGGTCTACTAACGATTTTTTTCCACGCACCCCTTGTAGTCTTCTAACGATTTTTTTCCACGCACCCCTTGTGGTCTTCTAACGATTTTTTTCCACGCACTCCTTGTGGTCTACTAACGATTTTTTTCCACGCACCCCTTGTGGTCTTCTAACGATTTTTTCCACGCACCTTGTGGTCTTCTAACGATTTTTTCCACGAACCCTTGTGGTCTTCTAACGATTTTTCCACGCACCCTTGTGGTCTACTAACGATTTTTTCCACGCACCCCTTGTGGTCTACTAACGATTTTTCCACGCACCCCTTGTGGTCTACTAACGATTTTTTCCACGCACCCTTGTGGTCTACTAACGATTTTTTCCACGCACCCCTTGTGGTCTTCTAACGATTTTTTTCCACGCACCCCTTGTGGTCTACTAACGATTTTTTTCCACGCACCCCTTGTGGTCTACTAACGATTTTTTTCCACGCACCCCTTGTGGTCTACTAACGATTTTTTCCACGCACCCTTGTGGTCTTCTAACGATTTTTCCACGCACCCTTGTGGTCTACTAACGATTTTTTCCACGCACCCTTGTGGTCTACTAACGATTTTTTTCCACGCACCCTTGTGGTCTACTAACGATTTTTTCCACGCACCTCTTGTGGTCTTCTAACGATTTTTTCCACGCACCTTGTGGTCTACTAACGATTTTTTCCACGCACCCCTTGTGGTCTACTAACGATTTTTCCACGCACCCTTGTGGTCTACTAACGATTTTTTCCACGCACCCTTGTGGTCTACTAACGATTTTTCCACGCACCCCTTGTGGTCTTCTAACGATTTTTTTCCACGCACCTCTTGTGGTCTTCTAACGATTTTTCCACGCACCCCTTGTGGTCTACTAACGATTTTTTCCACGCACCCTTGTGGTCTACTAACGATTTTTTCCACGCACCCCTTGTGGTCTACTAACGATTTTTTTCCACGCACCCTTGTGGTCTACTAACGATTTTTCCACGCACCCTTTGTGGTCTACTAACGATTTTTCCACGCACCCTTGGTCTTCTAACGATTTTTTCCACGCACCCCTTGTGGTCTACTAACGATTTTTTTCCACGCACCCCTTGTGGTCTACTAACGATTTTTTTCCACGCACCCCTTGTGGTCTACTAACGATTTTTTCCACGCACCCCTTGTGGTCTACTAACGATTTTTTTCCACGCACCCCTTGTGGTCTACTAACGATTTTTTTCCACGCACCCCTTGTGGTCTACTAACGATTTTTTCCACGCACCCTTGTGGTCTACTAACGATTTTTCCACGCACCTTGTGGTCTTCTAACGATTTTTTCCACGCACCCCTTGTGGTCTACTAACGATTTTTTCCACGCACCCCTTGTGGTCTACTAACGATTTTTTCCACGCACCCCTTGTGGTCTACTAACGATTTTTTTCATAATTTTCTTTCGTGTTTTTTTAAGCTTATCTTCAAACATTGTGTCTGTTGAAAACATCTTCACAAACTTTGACCCTACTGGTCACTACTTTACTGGACAGGCTCCGTATCGGAAAAGGAATCTATCTTGACTCTAATCCCAAAGTTATGTAGCCTTTCTTCACGAAAGGCTAGTCAGTAGTCTGTTATACCAGGTGTGCTGATGAAGATTGTGTACGTGAAGTACTGAAGTCAGTTCGACACAGATGGACTACAAAATGGTGTTCACGTGAAGAATAAAAAAAACAACAACACCTTTGTCCATTGCATGCTTTGCAGATCGTATTTACATCACATGCAGAACCTCCAAATAACATATCTGAAGATTTTTTGGGGAACCATGTACACTGCCTCTGGTATTTCTTCTCTGTCAGAAACTGTCGCTAAATCAGAAATGTTGAGTAAAACGAATCATTGATAACTGTGACATCACATAAAACCATTATTGAATCGTTCTATACTCTGTAAAAAGGTCATGACTCTGAACTTTGACCCCTACCGTGCACATACGGTTAAACTAATTTTTCCTAAACTAGTTACTGTATTTCTAAGAACGCACGAAAGTATAATATAAAAGTGCCATTGGTGTTCCAGTCACTCGTACTGATTGATGCTAGAGTTTCCCCTATGTTTCTTACATAATTTCATCAGTAAGCTCCATAAACTCAGACTTTTGTTTTAAATAGATGCAACTACAACGTCACTCAGTATGATGTAGCTTTTATCCCGTCAGTAATGAACGATAAAAAATTCATGTTATAATGGTTAAGTACATCTTGAATATCTGTTCTTTTACGTACCAAAATGCCCCAGCCTCTCTCGAATGTCAAGGTCATGGACAAAACTTGTGATTTTTAGTTACTGTGGCTAACTGGATGATAATTACCTGTAACCACCGCCCCCTCTCACTACATATATTTCTAAGAATGCCTGAAACAAAATAACAAACCAACAGATTTGATGGTAGGAAATCGCTAATTACAAGAGTTGTAACAACTACAAAAAGACACCCACATGAGCTTTGTTTGTTTTTTTGTTTTTATATGAATAGAAACTTCGTTCGCTGCTTGATGGAATCAGAGTACGTCAATTAACCTCAAAAGGCAAGGACTGGTTAAACAAATAAAACTACCCTAGCTAGCCTGAGAAATTCCACGAAGATTATAACAGCTCCGGTTAAACAACGTCCTCTCTGGTTGTGCTTATTGTCTGCTTATTTGGACATATCTGTAGGTTGTTTTCAGTTGGTCTGGTCAAACTTAACGAATAGCGTGACTGATATGAGCTCATAAAACAGAACGTTTATCCCAGATATCCTTGTCGTGTGATTATATCACGTGAAAGTGGAGACATTTAATGTATCTGTCAGACTAAGGGTGGGGGGACAGACTAGTTTGTCCGAGTAGCTTCCCATTTCCTGGAACGGTAACATAGTAGACATTGTTTGTGCTGTTTTAGTACCCACGGGGAACCGGATTTGTCAGCTTCCCACTCTTGCAAAATTCTCCCTCCGATTCCTAGCATTTTGGGTGTCAACAAAGTTATATCTCTAAACTAAAGTTTATCAGACATATAAAAGAAGTTGATACTGCTATTAATTAGCGGTGAACAGCAACGTCGATAGTAGAAGGATATGCTGTCAATTTCTGTAATGACTTGGCTGTTTCCGGTAGTCGTAACGTAACTGAATTGTTTCGAGATACCGTCTGTTGTTTTGAATATTAACGTAGTATATTTGTCTCTAAACGTGACCACACCAGTTGAAGTAAAGAAGTTATTTGTAAACTCACCATAGCTTAACCTTTTAAAGAAGGTGTTTGTGTTTTTAACGCAACGAACTTTTTAACTTTCCAAGTATTTAAACTTGATTTATTGTGAGTTTTCTATTAACAAATAATGAAAATTATTGGAATAGTTTAAATAGTTGTTATTTTCTCCCATGGTTAACGGTTGGAAATTTTAAGCGACCCAGATATAAATGCTTAATTATTCATCTTTGCAATGCCAAACTTGTCGAAACATATTTAGTTGTAATGGAAGAAGACTGCATATCGCTGGAATTTCCCGGATGTTTCTTACAGGGAATAAATAGTATCAAGTTTCATCTCCTGGTGGGAAAAATTATCTGCATTTCTGTGGAAGTAAACACAAGCAACAAACTTCTGGTCGAAATCCCACAAGTTGTTAATAATAATAAATGAATATTTTTGATTGGTTAAAACACTTTGACGTCACTAATATTGAACCTCGGGCGACTGTACAACGTGCACATCAGCTGATTGCAATGACGAATCCTTGAGGAGTGTGCTAAAATGAGCGTGCGATATGAAAACAGTGATTTTTTTTTTTTTTACGTTATACGTTGAAAATGAATATTCATATCGGAAGCAGTGCTGTATTCAAAAGTTTTAAGATTTCTTGGTGTGGATATGTAGTTCGAGATAAAGAGTAAGGGTGGATATTACAAGCGATTGTTTAATATGAACCAGTTTGTTACCGCCAATGATAGTTTATAATTTTTCCACTGGTGTCGCAATTATGGACGTAAAGATCAACGATACGGCGCCATCTATAGCTAAATGTGTGCTACTGGAGCGTGTGGTCTACACCGATGGTATCACTGTGTTAATTTTCGTTTACCTACAATTGGCACCAGGTGTTTAAATTAACACCTTTAAAGTAATAAAGTAAAAAAAACAAACAAGATTAAATAACGTTTTGGGGGCAAATTTAATGCGAATGAAATAAATTCCAACAATCAAAACTAATGCAATTATAACCTAAGGTTTTAGGTACTCTTTTTGGAACCCACAGTTTATTTAAAGTATTTTTATTTACTGAACAAATACGTGAATAGATATAAATCATTTATCGAGAAATTATGTATTAGCGAATAATTAAAACAGTGCTATTGATAGTATCTATGTAGACCGCGCGCTACAATGGCACCGTTAAATGTGCTATCCTGGTTGGCAAAGTTGCTCGTGAGCTATCTACGCACAATGAAGTGATAGACTAGTGGGAATATAGCTAGACTACATCATCCCTTTTGTCTAACTGCAAAACGCGCGTATACTTTTAAGACTCCCCCCCCCTCGTGTCAAGGGGACACGAACACCTGGGATCCACAGTCCCCCCTTGATCCACTAGGTCACGGCCATCCTTTGTTGAAAGAAACGGAAATGTACGACGGACAGTATCGCTAGTTTCTATCCATTACTGTGTTGGGCTTTCATAAGAACGTACAAATTATTTCGTTTCATTGATCAGTTTTCCGGAATGTATTCAGTTAGTTTACGATCTGATAAAGAAATGAACTGATATATGTCAGCACAGTAGGTATTAGATTGATAAAAGAAACTGTCGGTTGTTGTTAAAACTGCTCATTTCCACTGTTTCCTAACATGATACCGAGAGAGAAGAAAAGACATTTCTGCTGGTAACAGAAAATAAAAATGTAAGAAAATCGAACTGTTTCCATTCGAGAAACGAAAATCAAGAATGTGGGTTTTAATTTTAGTAGATTAACAAGTAACAGAAATATCATTTTTGTAATTTTCTGATTGCAATCCCCAAGCCTTCAGAATCTATTAACTTGACTTTTTAAGACTCATAAGGTAGGTAAATTAATATTTAGAATTATACACGGAACGTTCTTAACATGAATTTATTATTATTATTATTTACGAAAGTTTTTTTTTCTTGCTCGGTTAAAGCTTCAGTCTTGCAAATAAAAACTGTTTTAAGGTAGAGAACGGTCCGTGTATAATTCTATGTCTAGTTAATTGTATTTTTGTCATTTTAAAATAACTTATTCATCTTTAAAACTGAAGAGCTAACTTGTCTCTTTTGGTTGTTGCTGGCAAAGTTAACATGTCTTAAAACGTTCCGGGTAAGTCCACGAATAAAGTGAACTCTCCAGTGCATAATGGGCTTTCTTTCTGCAGCTCTTATGATGCATTTTAAATGTTTTACCTTAAAACTGTTTTTTAGCTTATTTTAAGGAGAGTGTGCTCCTCCATTTTTTCTCTCTTGAAAACAAAAAACAAAACGTGTAAGTGGACTAAAAATTAGGAAAATCTCTGTAAAGATTTTTCAGTCGCGTGTTTACTCTACAAAACAGTTGTAAGACAAGGGAAGTGAGGAGATGAAGCAGCAGAATCGAGAAACTTGGCAGAAATGGCAAAGTAGTTACGTCACTTCTTGCTCAAAGCAGCCCATTTTATAGTAGAGATGTGGTAAAGATTCCTACTGTCTGAATTTATACCTTTAATACATTAATTAAATTTATTAATAATCTTTAATTTTGTTTCTTGCGGAAAACTATATTCTGTGTCAAGAAGTGAGAAATACCCTTCAAGAAATTTTTAAACCGTGAAATTGTTCTCTAATTTCGGCTTAAGCACTTGTTCTAACCCTAGTATAAATCGGAAGTTACGTGATGTGAAACAGTAGTAATATATTTATTTTCCGCCTTGTAGATGGATATTTTATTACTGTATATTCTGGTTATTATGGGAAACAAGCCAAAATGCTGAAAAATTTATTTGTAATCATTGAATTGTAGAAATTTGTTGTGGTTTGCGTTTTCTTCAGACTCGGTTGTTTACAATAGGTACTGCAGTAATGATATAAAGAGTTATTTCAAAATATTTATATATGTATGTATATTTCCCAATATATGAGAAAGATTAATATGAATTTGGTTTCGTTTTGAACAACTAAGTTTGCATGCCAAGTTAGGTCTAGATCTCCTTTTAAGTTACGTATCTACAGACAGACATAAAACGTTTACCGCCTGTACTCTTAATTTTTATATTCAACACCGCCTCGTTTCGCTCGTGCGAGTAAGTAGGCTAGAGTAACATTAGAATAATTTTTATTACAAGACATTGGAAGGCTTCACAGATTATACACGTGCTTTGTTTCCAATAAACGTATCAGTTTACACGTTGTTATTTTTCATGTTTTAGAACCGATCATTCTAAAAGGACCGAGCAACAAGACGGTTGTGATTGGCGAAACAGTCGTCTTCACGTGCCTCACAAGCGGAAGTCCACAGCCAAGCGTTTCCTGGCAACGAGATGGACGAAGTATACATCACAATGGTCAAGCAACTTTTCAAGTTCTTGACAGCGGTGACCTTTTACTAAACAATGTAGGACAAGCGGATGAAGGCAATTACCACTGCATCGCTCGCAACGACAAAGGTGTACAATATTCCGACCCAGCCAGCCTCATTGTTGACAGTAAGTAATCAATAACAGCCCCAGTTTACAGGTTTCAATTGTGTAAATAAACAGTTGTCGTGCCTGGTGTACGTGTTTATTTACGTTGTGTAAATAAACAGTTCTCATGTACGTGTTTTAGTTACGTCGTGTAAATGATTCTTATCGAGTCCATTGGATTTTGTTGTGTAAATGAACGTTGTTTTCGCGAATTGTGTACAAGTTGGTCGTTAATATGGCCGTGTTATGTTAATAAAAGTGGTAAAGAAAACAAGAACAACAAAAGTTCACAGATTGAGGAAGGTCAAACGTCATCCAAATAATTTGTGAAAATGGCGATTGTTGTTAAACTCAAAATCTTTTGAAAATCCAAAGAAAACCAAAGCCTCTCGGTGAAACCACGTATTTTTTAAATGTGATCCTTTTGTGTGTGTGTGTATGTATGAAAACCACGTACAAAACTGTATGTTTTCATTAATGTATAGGCCAGACATGGTCTGGTGGGTTGAGGCGTTCGACTCGTAATCTGAGAATCGCGGGTTCGAATCCCTGTCACACCAATGTGCTCGCCCTTTCAGCTGTGGAGGCGTTATAATGTTACGGTCAGTCCCACTATTCATTGGTAAAAGAGTAGCCAAAGAGTTGGCGGTGGGTAGTGATGACTAGCTGCCTTTCTTCTAGTCTTACGCTGCTAAATTAGGGACGCATTAAATTAGGAGTAGATTTGAAATTCAAAAAACAAACAAACAATCATTAATGTATATCAGATACAGGACTTTGGAAGGAAGGATAAAATTCGTTACTGTAACGTTAAACAGAACATAAGAAAAGCCTGATAAACTGACATTTTAAAAAACCAATTATATATATATATATAAGCCCTGTAAATTGGCAACTATTTAGGAAAGTATTCATTATAGAGTTTGTTTTGCTCTGTTACCTTAGTGGAAATATTTAGTACTGGTCTAAATCTTCTGAGCTGGCTGAACCTCGTGAAGTGTTTTTGGTTTATGGTAAACAATGTCGTTAACAGTAATGGTGTTCAACTGGTGAAACACTACATTATAATATTTATAAGTAAGAGTGTAAGAAAAGTACATATTCTCGTTACAATGTTGATATAGTAAAATAATTTGTAGCTTTTTTCCTTTTAAGCGTAGGTCAACTAAAGGCTAGAATGCCCTAAGGTTTGAGGTAACCGCCTTTAATTTTGAACTAGGGCTTTGTCCAGCTCTTGGAAGCAGATTATGTGATTCACTGTATCTTTAAGGCTCGGAAATGTGTTCAACAGCGAGCGTATCACGGCTCGAACCCTGACCTCTTCGCTATACAGACAGCCATGCTGCCTACTTTGTCCAGCTTTGAACCGTATAACAAAACTGTACTACGTTTTCAACACAAAAAGATGAAAATGTGTAGCATGCTATTGCTGTATCGCGTTTCAAATTCTGGACCAGACGACCAGCATTCCGGTCCAAGGTTGTTAAGAATCTGGGAATGTTCCTATGTACGTCAGACGTTCTAAGTGTGGGGTCTTCTTCAGGTTGGAATACCAATAGTTTGAAAAATTATTATTTTTGAAAGTGAATCGTTGGTCTAGAAATATGATTCTTGTGACGTAATAATGTGCATAAATATTGATATTGTCCTTTGCTTGGGTTATTCGAAGTGACTGTATGTAACAACTCATTATATTTGTTATCCCTAACATTCTGCAAAACGAAAACGATATCCGTTGACTGTCGAACTTTGTTGTAGTTCTTCTCGAACAGTACGACCAAAGTACTTTAGAAATCTGCGCAATTTCTAGGTTAAAAACTGTTAAAAGTAATAACAAGTTTCAATTTGAGATTATCTCGTGTAGGCGTAGGGTTATTAAGTTTTTTGTGGTTTTTGTTTGTGGGCTGCGAATTGGAAGGCCTGAAGTTCGATTCGTGATAAACTACTGAACAAACTGAGCACTTTTATCTTTGTGAGTGTTATAACTGTGATATATAATCAGCCTCACTATTCGTTTAAGAGTAACCAATTTTTCTGACTGGTTGCCCTTCACTTGCTCGGCAGTCCATCTTTCCAGTAAGGAACCGTTCTGTTTAAATTAATCATGCCAAATACTATTTAGTTATACGCAGGTTTATTCAGATGTTAACATCGAACATTCTGGAATTTCTTCTTTTGAGGAGACGTTTCTTTTCGAACATTATCGTTTAGAAAGCAAAAACGAAGCCTATAAAAATATCGAGTGTTTCGCATATGGTTGTTTCTTACCACTCTCTCTCTCTATTTTTTTAATAACTGTATCTTGTCTGTTCACATCTCTTGAAGAAAGAGTTCGCCCTCTGACTATCATGAATATTAGTCATGTAACAAAATAAAATGGTATTATCATGTGTAAGCCGTGCACTTGACACATAAAGCAAATGTCTTCTGTCGTGTAAGTGTGCTCTTAACGAAAAAAAAAAAACAGAGAATTACTTTTCAATAAATTAGTAATTAAACAGTTTAATTTAAATTTAATAGACATTTATAAAGTATATTTTTAACCACCACATGTTTTTTTTCCTATTTTCAACGGCTGCAATCGATTTAACAGCGTTTTATAGAGGGCACATGCTGACGAGTCGATAATGTTGAATGCTTGGGGTGCGCGTGGAGTGAGTCACGTGCTGTGTTGGTGCCTTTTACTTTCACTGTTTAAATGGGTCGCATTGTGTTATTCATCTTCGGCCCATTTACCACGACGATAGTAACATGCGCATAAGTGATTGTTTGAGGGGGTTGTAGAGGGGACGAAAACGATTTTTCCTAATGTTGTCTTACAAAACACGTGTTTCCCCAATTGCAGCAGTAGTATGTTTTGTTTTTATAAGTATCCTGTATCACTGTGAAATCTCCTGACACGTGTGTCAAAAAAAAAAAAAAGGCTTAGCTTGCTAAACATGTTTATTTCAGAGCCGGAGTTGGCTTTGCTTTGCATAAAGTTGATGGACTATGTATCGAAAAGTCTAAGGTTCGAGACGTGATACTGCTGGCACAGTTCCGCTGTGAGCGCCACTTTAAAATAAATGTAAGTACCATTATTTCGTTTTCAGAAACAGACAATATGGCGGCGAATGCTGGTGTCTGTCTTCCATGTGTATCTCAGGGCTGCTGTTATGGGTATTAAAACTTTTAGAATATAACTTTTCGACCTTCCTAGGTCATCTTCAGGTTAACGAAATGTCTTCCACGTGGTCAATAACTGAAGAATCGTGGGATCTATTTCACCTGGCTGTTTAACCCACGTGCACCTAAGCTGCCATTCAGCATGAAACTATTAATTCCTCAATTAGTAAACTCGGGAGTTGTAATGTTTCATGATTTATAACGTTTTCATGAAACAAAGAAGGTTAACTTTTAGGGAACATAATATGTGCGTCTACAAATTTGAAGTTGAATTGGGCCCGACATAACTAGGTGATTAAAGCACTCGACTTGTAATCTGAGGGTCGTGGGTTCGAATCCCCGTCACACCAAACATGCTTTCCCTTTCAGCCGTGGGGGTTTTATAATGTGACTGTTAATCCTACTATTCGTTGGTAAAAGAGTAGCTCAAGAGTTGGTGATAGGTGGTGATGACTAACTGCCTGCCCTCTAGTCTTACACTGTTAAATTAGGGACGGCTAGCGCAGGTAGCCCTTGAATAGCTTTGCGCGAAATTCAAAACAAACGAAACCTAATTAACCATCACAAAACAAAATGCAGACCTAAATTATGAGTTAAAACAAACGTCACAGTTTTTATTTAATACAGTATAATGGAGTTTAAGATATAATAGAAATCCGGGAGAAAATAAAGGAAAATTAATTTGAAAATATCGGTTTAATTAACGACATACTTGTGTTATTTATATATATGTATCATGAATGTGTGGTTTATATATATGTACGTATATCATGAATGCATATGTTTTTTGTTTTATTTTTTTATTCACACCTTTCGGCCTTTTATTTGCAGCTATTGGATCAATTTTAGAACATTTATCTGTTTATGTGTGTGATATAGTGGTTACCAAACCCAGCTTATGGATCCAAGGCTCTTGTCTCGTTGTCGTAAAAACGCTTTTCTCGCATCGGGGTAGTGGCTGCGCGGTAAAAGTGAAGCTCTGATTCCACTACTTGATCAGTTAACAGTTGGCTGTTATCGCTATTGACAATCTGCCTTCTGTGTTAGACCTACTTGTAGATTACATTTTAAATACCCACTTGGTTTGTATTTATTTTGCAATACGTGTAACTTAAACAAAATAGATATTATTAATGTTTTGCAATACACGGAACTTGAACACTACAGATATTAAATATGTTTTAAAACATACAGGACTTTAACAATATAGATATTCCTTGTTTTACAATACAAGGGACTTGAACGATACAGATATTGAATGTTTTACAATAAACAGGACTTGAACAACACAGATATTGTTTACATTTTATAGTATACAGAATTAGAACAATACAGGTGTAACTTTCTGTTTATTTCCTGTGTGTGACTTGAATCTTTAGTGGTTATTAAAGTTAAGTCACACCACTCTACTTTAATGTGATGAAAACATATGTTTTGTTGTTGTTATTAAGTAAGATAAAAGTAAGAACTATCTATTGGTTACGGATCAGATTGTAGTTACAAACTGTAATAGATGGACTTTTTCATAGGATGGCAGATCGAAGCTGGAACGGATACCAACTGTAGTATCGAAAAAAGCGCTGACCAGAGTAGGCCAAGTATAGTGGAAAATACCCTGAGTCTGAGAACAAAATCATTTAATTAAACAATAATATTTAATTAAGCAGATAAACGTGAAAAGTTTAATTAAAGTGCAGGGCGTGCAGTAGATAGCGTTCCAGGATACTGATTGAATTGTCCATGTTTTCATATGTGGATACGTTATAAAAATAGCATTCAATTCTATATTCGGTTTTTAAAACATTCTGATAAAGTTCTTTTTGTAGCGGGTCTCTTAGGTGGGGGTGGGAGGTTCGTGAGGTGGCCCTTTAGCCAACGGGTAAGAGTAAAGTGAAATTTAAGTTGAGATTTCTAGTTCCGTTTCTTTTAGTTTAAAATGCAAAGTGTCCATTCGCATTCTAACCAAAATCGAAACGGACGTTACAGGAGAAGGAAAACTAAAACATGAAACCAGAAGTTTCATTTTTTCTTTTTTATCTGGTCTAAACATTAGATCTTCGGGTTGTATGAACGAATATATTTTGTGATACATCGCCAAGTTTCCTTCTTTACATTTTCAATGATGTTATTACGATGTTGATTTGATAAGTGCTTCAAAACATGGGAATTTTAAAGAAACGATTCGTAATGGAGATCACGTTTTGCTGTGTCAAAACCCAAGGCTTTCTTTAAAAGTGGTTCTTATCGTATACGTTATGAGTTTTTTTGTTGAGTTTATTTAAAATATTGAGTTGTTCTTCTACAAGAAATTTTCCTTTAATATTGATCTATTCGTTTTACTTCAGGTCACCAAATAGATCTTATATGTGAAAGAACATCGACTTTGTGTACATAAACCATACTTTGGTTAAGTTTCGTAGCACGTGTTGACTGAGTGAGTGAAAGATTTCCAATACTTCCGAAGACATGTTACAAATCTTTCTTTGAACTTAATTTTCTTAAGGAGAAAAGGTTACGGTCCGCTAGGTGGTTTGACATGTACGCGTTAATACCGTCATACATATGTATATATAAATTAACAATGGAACTAGTTTCTTTTGTTATTATGCAAAACTCCTTTAGAACCTGTATTATTGTTTTAAGAGTAACGTGTTACAGCTCCTATAGTATATGAACTGTTAACAGCCGATTAAAATGAATGCTATAAAAAAAATAATAACCTTAACCGGCATGGTTAGGTGGATAAGGCACTCGACTCGTAATCCGAGGGTCGCGGGTTCGAAGCCCTATCACACCACATATGTTTGCCCTTTCAGCCATGGGGATGTTATAAGTAACGTTTAATCCGACTATTCGTTGGTAGCCCAAGAGTTGGCGGTGGGTGGTAATGACTAGCTGCCTGCTGAATTAGCTAGCACAGAGAGCCCTCGTGTAGCTTTGCGCGAAGTTCAAAATAAAACCAAAATATAAAATAAATAAATAAATAACGAGAGAAAGAGAATATAAACGTTTCTATCAATCCACGTTTTTCTTTTATTACGTTCAACTTTTTTCCTTTTCTCATTGATTCATCTACTTAGCCTAACTTCCATTACTATAAATTATTCACAGATATGTGTAGTAGTGCTTGTCTACTGACAGGTTTCAAGGCGCAGCACTTTCGTTTCATTTTTTTAATGCATTTGTGATACATTTTAACGTCATTGGGGAAGTGGGGGGTTGTTCTTGGCACGCTTAGTTAATTCCACGTTGTATGTACGATATATTTATTTATTATAGTTTATGAAAGCATAAACCCATCTCAGTGCGAGGTTTTTATTTCTTGTTTCTCAAATCTGACGTTCAAACGTTTGTTGGGCGTCGTTTGTGAAGAAAGAAAGGTAGAATGGCGACCGTAAATCCTCGTATGTTTATAAAGTGGGAAGCACGATTCACGAAATGCTGGAGTCCTTTGTACAGTAAAACGAAAGTTTCCAGGGTAAGCGTTTGCGCAGGTAATCAAAATACAGTGCGAGTCGATTAAAGTTAGGGACGGTGGCGCTTTATTAAATTTACCATAAATACGATTACAAACCCCCGTGAAACCACGACGAGTAAAATAGGCATCGTGAATGCTGTTGGTCCTTCAAATTTTATAACTAGATTTGTAAAACATTTAGTAAACTATTATCTTTCAGAATACAATAGTGTGACGGGTGTGGCCAAGCGGTGAGTGTTCTGGGTTGCAAATCGATAAATTCGAAGCTTGAGTCTCGACATGTTACTAAACGTGTTCCATATTTTCAGTTGTGGGGTATTTATGGCCACGTTAACCGATTTCGCTCTACCATTAGGAGTTTACGGGTAGGCGGCAGGTGTTGCTGTCTGGTTCCTTTTTCTCTGGTCATCAGTTATTTATGAATTCACAACAATGTTTGATCTGAGATGTACCCGACCTGCTTGCGTTCACATTTAGAGTATCCAACATCAGATTGATCAATGTTTGTAGGTAATTCTCTATGTGGTTCTACTCCCACGTGCCAGAAGCGACTCGCATATTGACAAAGCTCCAAGAGAACTACAATGTCAACTTGGAAACGCAGGTCCTAACGTTCGATGCACCAAGTTATTGGAAAAGAACGTAGAGCAGTCTTCGAAGTTTAGTCCAGACTAACCTCTAATCACATTTTTTCCATGCTGAAGGCACAAGGGAGGAAAGAAACGTCACTAGTGTTTGTAAAATATGTTGAGTCTCAAACATTATCTTTTATGGCTGACTGGCGGCGATTGCAGTTGAATTCCTTGGGAAACATAAATCTGCAATATTATGTTGTACCGCGTCAACCGCTGCGGACGAACACGTTCGTTCCATTGGCCACAGCATTATATTGGAAAGCATTCAATTAGTTAAACCAACTAGTGATCACCCGAAGTGGTGGGTACCAAGGAATCAGTTCGTGTTAAAATTGACCACAGTAACAGACCGATACAAACAGAAGTAAAAGTACTGAGTGTGAGCGACTTGTTTTGTTTATCTTATTCAACTCTTTAACGTATTTACAAAGCAAGTTTTTTATTGTGGTATTTTGTATTCGTATCCGCGTAATTTATAAATATTAAAACAGTGCTGTGTGTCTAAAGTAATTAGAACAGTTAAGTGACCTATCAATTCTGAACGAATCTCATAGCCATGCAGGGCGTCTCAATGGCTGCGAGGTTAAAACTACTCCACAACACTTGATACCCATCAAACACTTTGGTCGGATCAACAGTGTAAACCGATGGAATGAACTGGTAAAAGACACCATGTGTAGTGATGCTTTCAAAACATGGGTGTGAGAGGGTAATTACTAAAGTTCAACAAGGTGATAGAACCGGTACTCATAAGTGTCTATAAACAAATGAAGAAACTCGTACATAAAACCTTAACACATAAACACTACTGTTTTAGAGGGGGGCTGAGGGACGACAACACTATTCCCTAAATTCCTTTCTCTTTCCGATACATTGTACAATTTAACCCCCCTGCTATTACGTATGTGATGACGCTCTGCTTTAAAAAAAAAGATTAAAAAGCTTTCCACACAAACACACGTTACTCTTTTAACTGTATAGATGTTTCCAGCTAACAACCCATCACCACCTGTATTGAGTTAAATCATTTTCCTACGTAACAGCCCGTCAGACCTGTATTCAGTTAATAAATCATTTTCCCATGTAACAACCCGTCACACCTGTATTGAGTTAAATAATTTTCCCATGTAACAACCCGTCACACCTGTATTGAGTTAAATAATTTTCCCATGTAACAACCCGTCACAACTGTATTGAGTTAAATCATTTTCCCATGTAACAACCCGTCACAACTGTATTCAGTTAATAAATCATGTTTCCATCTAACAACCTGTCACATCTGTATTCAATTAATAAATAATATTTCCAGCTGATTGAAAGAAAAAGATTTCCTATGAATTCCATCTTTTTTCAAAACGCCTTATGAAATATAATGCTATTTGCAACCGATTTTGTGATGCATTAAAAATATGGTTATTTAAGAAAATGTTTTTCGACGTTCTTTCGTTTTGGATGTTGTAAGTAAAATGCAAAAACGAACTTTCTGATAAAAATATTTACTTGAATAATAAATACATTAGTAAATTATAGAGGGTGTGTTTTCAAATGGTTCCACAAGGTCGAAAGATGCAGTAACTATAAATTAAACTTTCACGGGACACACAAGTGATAGGCTCTGTAATGTTGAAGTGTAGATTTCAAATCTTAGTTAATAATTACTTCACTGTTATCTGTAACATTATTTGTAAAGTTTTTCCTTATTTTAATTCTAGGTTTTATATTAATAGCTCGTATTCTTCCCCTTCTTTGTTGAATGTTTCATGTCACGACAACAGTTGCTACAAAAAATTTCATAAAATCAAAGTTACTTTTTATTAAGGAGCAGTTAACGTTTTTGTAGTACATACGTTCAGTTTCTTAAGTGCAACTATCGTCTTTGTAGCCTTTCTTTAGGAGCAACTAACGCCTTTTCTAGTCCATATATTTACTTTCTGTATAGGAGCAACTAACGTCTTTGTAGTCCATACATTCGGTTTCTTTAGAGCAACTAACGTCTTTGCAGTCCATACATTTGTTTTTTTTTAGGAACAAGTTAGTCCATGTGTTTTGTTTTTCTGTAGATTTTTTTTAACATCTGGAACCGCGTTGTTGCGGTTAGTGGAGTTTTCAAAACTTTCTAACGTCGTTTCGTGTATTTAAAGTGTTAGTGTCTAAGAAGTTGCTATTGAAAGCAAAGACTGCTTAAACATATTAATATGTATTATTAAGAAGTTTAGGGACAAAATGAAAGCTTTACGTGGCCATAACAGCTACCTAAATGTTTAAGAGAAACAAGCTAAGACTAACTAGCATCGTATTTGAAAATGTACAGGGTGGCCCATAAGTCCCTACCCATCCATATGTTATTATAAACAACGTTATAATACTAATGATGAGTTGAAGGCAGCTGCTACCGCGGCATTTCGAACAATAACCCTTGCTATGTTGAGGAAAATGTCTCATAGGACATGGCATTGCATAATATTATGCAACGAGAATGAGGGACAGCACACAGATTCACTGAATACATAAGATATATGGATGGGTAGTGACTTACGGGCCTCCCTGTATATTGTTGGTTATTAGATTGTTGTCTTTCACTCATCAATGTAAGTGTGTACAGCAGAACGGGATTGATAATTATCAGTGTTTTCTTATTGCTTTCTATTTTAGCTAGTTTTTAGAAAGTGAAACTGGGAGCATTGTAAGCTTGCTTATACTTGTTTGTTTGTTTGAATTTCGCGCAAAGCTACTCGAGGGCTATCTGCGCTAGCCATCCCTGATTTAGCAGTGTAAGACTAAAGGGAAGGCAGCTAGTTATCACCACCCACCGCCAACTCTTGGGCTACTCTTTTACCAACGAATAGTGGGATTGACCGTCACATATGCATTCTACTCAGAGCACGGGTTCAGCTTAACTAGTTTCATTTTTCCGGACACACTGTAAAAATTTATCTGGACTCCATATTGGGTATCAGCAACTTATGTTTATAATTCATGTCAGTAAGCCTTTAAGTGGCCCTAAACAAAGGCCTAAAGCCATTTGATAATTACTGTATTAATAAATATTTTAATAACCTTAGTTTCTCACTGAATCGTTGTAACATAATGATAATCAATAACTTACTACCACTTTGTCACATCGTTTTGCTAACGCGTATTTAATGTTACTTCTCATTAAGGAATTATTTTACCAATTTCTGATATACTTAAATATTAATAAATCGTTATTTACTTAAATATTGCTAGTTTCGGTTTACAAAAGCCTTTTATTAGCGTTTCATCTTCAATATTTCCAGTTCCACCGTACATTAAAGGTGGAAGAACCGTTTACAACGTCACCTTTGGTTCTCTGGTGGAGTTAGTTTGTTCGACACAGGGAGCGCCACCGCCAAGAATCATCTGGTTCCGAGAGGGTAAAAGAGTAAGTGTCTGTTTTTAAACATCCTCATGAAACGAATGTCTGTGATATAAGAAACTGAATAATGTAGAATGTAGCTTTAACCGATGTAAGTGTATTATTTGTTAAGTATCCATGAGGCTTCTAGTCTAGAAGTAATAAGATAAGCTACTGCATATTATTAAACACTAAAGCTTACCTCCGTTTTTTCGTTTCATTTGTTAATCTTGTTTACTGGCTCGTTCATGTACTGTTCATTACCGGTGGGGTCCATATATTGTATTATATTGATGGGTTTATTTAATAAAGAACCTAGCACACGGAAGAAAAAAAATGAAAACGCTCATTTGCTACTGTAAAATACATGGGAACCCTAACGGAAATTAGTAGAATTAATTACAGTTTTTAATGGTCGTTTAGCTTAGTTTTTGTCTTTTTATATGAATAGTATGTTATTAGAGCCCTTACAACGAGCAAAATAATGGTCCCCAAAGCAATTAGGTGCATAAATTTTTAAAAGAACGTTTTTAAAAAAGCCGACGAAGCACATGGACCCCATCTATGATTCTGAGCTTAATAATAAAAACACTTCAACGTGGTAGTACTTTATAACTATGTGAATCGTCTGCAGAATTCTTGACATCTTAATGATTATATATATTGAAATTTAACGAGCGACAGAATCATCGAAAAGAGTTGTGAAGTGAATACACTTGTTATTTTTTAAGATCTTTTGATGTGATAATGACTACACGTGAAGTTTAATGTTCTTTGGGAGGTAGCCACTGTTAGAGTGCGCCATCTAATGACGTCATATATAAACTTTTTCGTGTCACGTTAACTTTAGAAATAAAACAATCTATACTGGTGGGTGTGAATCCATTCGTTACCACAGGTATTCCCTTATACTAGCGTGGATTTGAATCCATTCGTTACCACAGGTATTCCCTTATACTGGAGTGGGATTGAATCTATTCGTTACCCCAGATATTCCCTACACTTCAAACTGAGGACGTATTGTAAGAGTAACAGTAATTATTTTGCTGACTGCCTGCCTTCCCTCTAGTCAGTGATTAAAAATTACGGATGGTGGTAACTGACCTTTGTCATAAATACAAATACAAGGTTAAAGATCAAAATTTGAATAAAGGTGGACAATATATGCCCTTCTAAAGATGCTATCCATCGAAGTTTGACGATTTAACTGAATGAACCCTGAAAGATCTCTTGACTGTTTCCTAATTAACCATAATTTGTTGCCCAGTTTTTAAAACCACACACACTAAATAATAATAATGTAGAAGAATCTTATTTCGAACAGTCAAGAGTATTCTAAGCAAACGATGGTTGTAATTTGTAAGATTGAAAAATTAATTTGCAAAGATAAAACGGCCTGGCATGGCCAAGCGCGTAAGGCGTGCGACTCGTAATCTGAGGGTCGCGGGTTCGCGCCCGCGTCGCGCTTAACATGCTCGCCCTCCCAGCCGTGGGGGTGTATAATGTGACGGTCAGTCCCACTATTCGTTGGTAAAAGAGTAGCCCAAGAGTTGGCGGTGGGTGGTGATGACTAGCTGCCTTCCCTCTAGTCTTACACTGCTAAATTAGGGACGGCTAGCACAGATAGCCCTCGAGTAGCTTTGTGCGAAATTCCAAAACAAACAAACAAGCAAAGATAAAAAAGTTGTGAATTCTAAAATAACGTACAATCATCTGTTTTTCAGTGGGACACGTCAAACTGGATGTTTTACATTACGCTAGACACTAAAACAACTCGGTTACAATTAGGCTTAGCAGACTGGAGGTTTTACATTACATTAAGCTAGACACTAACAAAGCTCGGTTACAATTAGGCTCAACAGACTGGAGGTCTTACATTACATTTAAGCTATGCACTTACACATCGAAAGGATTAGAATCTCTTTCACTACTAGAAAGCACATGCTGTTTATTTATGTAACTAATTATACTGATCAGCTTATCTTCGGCCCATAGCTGGGTATCTAGTAATTTAAGAATGTACTGTAACAACAGAAAATTAGCAGTTGATAATTATTCATCATATTGTTTTAGCTCCCAAATATTGCAGACTCCAAGGTGATTTGCTCTTACTATAGCCGTAATCGCCCACTTTGTTTACTAACCTTCCAATATAAATTCAAAAGGTCAAGAGTGCATGATAAGAACAAAGATGGATTTGAATTTTATGGCTAAAAATTGCAAACAAAATTAATCTTTAATGAAGTCGAGGGTTCATGATGAAACTTTGTAACTCTTGGTGAACAGAGCACAGGAAGCCCATGGTATAACTTTGTGTTCAACGACAAATATTCTCACTGATAGCAAAAACAAATATGTAAATATAGTCTCTGTACAATTACAAATATATGTAACTAAAAATTACCTTCAGAAATCTGTTGTTTTTTTAATCTTGTATTCTTTTTCTCTTCTTTAATATGGAAATATTGACCTCCGGGTCAATATCAAGCCAGTAATACGTCTTTTGAAGAAGACCACTGAACGACCGTTAACTCGTTTAATTACTGTACGAAATATATGCCAGCGAGAAGTAGGGGTGGATGGAATGAAACGTTTATTTTATTTGAGTACAGTGTATACAAAAGCGAGATACAAACATAACACATGCAGTCATTATGAAGTATTTAATCAAAATAAGTGAACATATGAATTCATGGCATGGAGAGGTAGAGAATGTCAAAAATAAGCTACTGGGTACGATCTATTAAACATATTACAATTTGATATAGTAGGTACAAAAATTGCTACAGAATAAATGTGAGCAGTAATGACACACTGTAATGGAATTATGTAATGTGATGTTTAGAAGTCCATTTATAATAGTTGCATACTGACTACTTTTAACAGCAACAATACTTTGGATTGAAACACTGTTGACTACTTTTAACGTTAACAACAACACTCTGAACTGAAAGATTGTTGACTACTTTTAACAACAATACTCTGAACTGAAAGATTGTTGACTACTTTTAACAACAATACTCTGAACTGAAAGATTGTTGACTACTTTTAACAACAATACTCTGAACTGAAAGATTGTTGACTACTTTTAACAACAATACTCTGAACTGAAAGATTGTTGACTACTTTTAACAACAATACTCTGAACTGAAAGATTGTTGACTACTTTTAACAACAATACTCTGAACTGAAAGATTGTTGACTACTTTTAACAACAATACTCTGAACTGAAAGATTGTTGACTACTTTTAATAACAATACTCTGGACAGAAAGATTGTTGACTACTTTTAACAATAATACTCTGGACTGAAAGATTGTTGACTACTTTTAATAAGAACAATACTTTGGACTGAAAGATTGTTGACTACTTTTAATAAGAACAATACTTTGGACTGAAAGATTGTTGACTACTTTTAATAACAACAATACTCTGGACTGAAAGATTGTTGACTACTTTTAATAACAACAATACTCTGGACTGAAAGATTGTTGACTACTTTTAATAACAACAATACTCTGAACTGAAAGATTGTTGACTACTTTTAATAACAATACTCTGGACTGAAAGATTGTTGACTACTTTTAATAACAATACTCTGTTAGAGTGACCACTTATAATACTTACAATAAAACGACACTTACGTGCACTTAAAACATGCGAGTGTGAGCATGTTCCATATTTCCAAACATGTTAACTAATAGTTCCTAGGTGGGGTTATACATGTCTCAAGCACTAAGTTATTCCTACCCTATATCTCCGTTGTGTTTAATCATTTTGCCGTTTCCCACAATTAAGACAATGTGGAAAGGCATTGTCTGCTCGTGAAAAGTGCTGTGTTTATCTGTATGACTAATCAAACCTTATATCTGACGTGTTTTTATTTAAATCACTTTTATCCGACAGTTTATTGAGAAGTGGATGTGGTACACATTGTGTTAATGTGTGTTTTCTTATAGCAAAGCCACATTGGGCTGTCTGCTGAGCCCACCGAGGGGAATCGAACCCCTAATTTTAGCGTTATAAATCCGTAGACATACCGCTGTACTAGCGGGGGGCGATTGTGGTAATAAAGATGGGGTCGTTTTAGTACAGCAAACGACTGGCTTGAGATATGCATATTTGAATATTTATGTCATCAAGGATGCAACTACACCATCGTTAAGCCTACTTTATGGTACTCTAATGTTAAGCCTACTTTTTTTTTTGGGGGGGGTAACTTGACTAGTGTTAAACTTACAATTTTTGATGTTTCATTTTTTTGGAAAAGCATAAACTAAATTAGCATTTTTTGGTTTTTATTCGTTTTATTTTACCCTCTTGTATAATACTTAACAGTATTTGTTTAAATGTAACATATTTTCAGGAGTTAACCCTACCATGCTCTTCTTTCTACTAATATTATTAATATTTGAGGACAGTATATTTGTTTAATAATATTGCATAATGATCTTATAATACACACACATATTTTTTGAAAATAAATTAGTATAACATTAACAACTTTAATGGAAGTGAAACCGATTATAACTTCTTTTTCTTCTGTGTATAGCATTGATTATGTAATAAAAAAAAGTCAAAACTGTACACGTGTGACTTCTGCCTAACTGTACAGTAAATGATGTGTACAATACGTACGAAGGGGGATCATCGAGGGTTTGTGATTCATAGATACTTTCTATGCAAGATTACGAATACATACTGTAAGGGATTTGTGACTTTTGTTGTAGTGGTCTGTTTCAAAAGTTTTTAGCTCGTTTAAACATTATGAGAGAGAAAGATCTATTAAACTATAGGAGTGTCAGATGTTTTTAATTTAATGTCTATCTTGTTTTCGATTTTGTGGCCATCATCATGGTTTGAGACTGTTGAAGGAATACTTATTAATTTGGAAGTTTTTCTTTCGGTAGAAGATAGGTTAAGGTCAGTTTCCCAAGTCACTTTAGATGTACGTTACACTTTTTTACAGTTGTCTACCAAGATTCCAGAATATTTCCATTCAGTTTTATCCTTTACTGCCAGAACGTCAGCATCGTTTGTGTGTAAAGCAGTTAATACACTACGAAGTACCAACCAGACTCGGTCAGATAGCAAAGAGTTTACCATCCATGTTCTTCCCAAGCCAGGTAACTATATCAGTTAGTATCCACGTTCTTCCCAAGCCAGGTAACTATATCAGTCAGTATCCACGTTATTCCCAAGACAGGTGACTATGTCAGTCAGTATCCACGTTCTTCCTAAGACAGGTAACTAAATAATTTCAGTTTAATTAAATAATTAAATAGAATCAGTGATGACCTCACTTTGGTTGGTTCTGGTTACATTGGAACGGTTTTCCTTACAGAACCAGAAGAAAAAGAAACGAGGACTGAAGATCTGGAAAGTGAAGAAGAAAAGGACTTGGTGTTTGATGGTAAAACTAAAGAACCACAAGGCTACTGCTCTCCCTATGTCGGGAAGGTGTGTAGAATTCACCTAAATAACTCTGGACTTGTTTATTACAACTTCAGTGATACCACACCATGGATTAATGAACAGATTACGCAGAATCTGTGGGATGAACTCATTTCTTCCTTGATGGAACCTTGTCGCACTGCTGCAGAACAACTTCTGTGCGCCTATGCCTTCCCACAGTGCCACCTGGTGGAAGGATTTCAAACGGGAAAAAGTCTTTGTAGGCGAGTAAATTAAAATAATATTTATTATTCTGTGTGTCCTTTGTACCTTCTGCCACACAGAAATATTCTTGATGAATTATTAGACATCAAAATGATTGGTATTAAAAGAAAATGTATAGTAAATATGTTTGTTGTGTTAGAAGTTGGTTGGTGTTTTGTTTTATTTTTAATTCAGCAAGCCTTGGTTGGCTGTTTGTTGTGAAATATCACTGAACTGTATACTGTATTATCGTTTCAAAAGATAAGCAAATATGTTGTACAATCTATTCATCCTTTTATCATTATTAGGTATGTTAAACGTACACTAATAAACCTTGTATGCTGTTAGCTTGAGATATGACGAACGACCAATGTGTGCAAGCCACACATATGTTTGATTACGTCATGTCAATTTTTAATATGCAAATCAGCAAGTCGTGATAACTACAGCCGACAAAAATTCGCAGTAGAACAGCAAACCAAGAAGAATCTCCGCCTGAAAAACCGATACCACACGAGTTGTTACCACGACCTAATCTTTAACAGTGGTATTCCTCAAGCGGTTGGAGAATGAATTGGTATTCGTGTTATTTCATACGATGACACAAGTCAAGGCGCCAGATGCGGTGTTTGTAATTTTTTGTGCGATCGAACCGTTGAAAATGGGATTGAGAAGTCATTGCCTTTGTACGCTAAATGGCTTATGGAAAGAGTTAGGGAGGAATGGTGTGCTTAAGACGTGACAATCTTACGCCCGATACTTTTGCAATAGAAACTATGCTTCAAGACTATAGTCAAAGAGCACAGTCATCGGATAATGCAAGAGTCGATGTGGCAACATTTAACTGCAATGATATGGTTAGGGTAGAAAGTCGTTTTAATATAATATTCTTAATATCTGTTTTTCTGTTTACCGTTGTAGAAGATTGTGTACTCTTGTTGGTAATTTGTTCTTTATTTTTTTAGGGAGGATTGTATAGCAGTCCGAGAACTTTTCTGCTACAACCAGTGGGCTCAGATCGAGGATAATAAGGAAAGGGGTATCTATTTTCAGTCTCGTGGTCACTTCAGGCTGCCACATTGCGAATCCCTGCCCAGTAGGGGCAACTCCTCTATCTTCCCGTGTTCGCAGTCTCACCTGACGCAAATGAGAGACGATGACATTACAAGTGAGAGTTAATTAAAATTCATAATTATTATTGCTTGAAGATATTCTACATGAAACGGAAGAGGGCGCTACAGTGAGATTTGGATATTAATCATTACGTGTTTCTAAGCCTTTTTCAGTATTGCCTTTTTTAATTGAAGAGGCCCGGCATGGCCAAGCGTGTTAAGGCGTGCGACTCCTAATCTGAGGGTCGCGGGTTCGCATCCCCATCGCGCCAAACATGCTCGCCCTTTCAGCCGTGGGGGCGTTATAATGTGACGGTCAATCCCACTATTCGTTGGTAAAAGAGTAGCCCAAGAGTTGGCGGTGGGTGGTGATGACTAGCTACCTTCCCTCTAGTCTTACACTGCTAAATTAAGGACGGCTAGCACAGATAGCCCTCGAGTAGCTTTGTGCGAAATTCAAAAAACAAACAAACGTTTAATTGAAGAAAATTGATTATGTGAACGAATATCTTTATCGTCAGTTTAAATGGTAATTTGAATTTTTAATGACATTCATGTTTCGTGACGACAAACCAGACACCTCTATCCGATTATAAAGAACTAGTCGTAAAATTAATGCTTTTTTTAATGTGTCTTTTCACCGCTACTGTCAGTGCTAACCTGTTAAGTTGAAAAGGAAAGACAATGTGTTTGTTTGCGGTTTAGCATAAAAAGCTACACAATGGGTGCGGAAATCGAAATCCGATTTTAAGCGTTAGAAACCCCCAAACGCACCACTGAGCAACAGGAATAGTGTTTTCTCAGATTTCTTCTATTCACATGTGGATGTACACTTCCAGTTTGTTTTTTTTTGTTGTTGTTTTTTTTAAACGTAAGTGTATGGATTTTTAGACCATCAACCCTGCCAAAGCATTAGGTCACGTTGCAATGCTACCAGTTGGTTATTTGAGCTTTAGGCCTAACGACTGACAGGGTCGTTAAAAGCCATCAACGTGTTGAGACTCCTCGCTGAGAATGTGCGCAGAATCTGATTGGTTGTTGTGTGGTTGCGCAGCTTAGAGGGAACACTGGATGCTAAACCAACGTGAGGGCAGGATAATTAATGTGATAATGGCTGTTATGGATGAAAACTTTGCTCACACCAACAAATATAATAGTGTAGAGAAAAACCTGATATAACACTTCACCCCTCACCACGCCCGTGTCACAGACAATATAAAAAAAAAATAATGTTTATTGACGGACTTGAAATAATTTCAACCGTAGACTTCTGACTAGAATATGTTTTTAAATAATAATAAAAACATTGACATGGCATTTTGAAGTGGTTATGGTGCTCGCCTCGCAACCGGAGGATCGCTGGTTCGAATCTCCTGTACCACCAAATATGCTCGTCCTTTTAACAATAGGGACGTTATAACGTTCGATCAATCACACTATTCGTTGGTAAAAGAGTAACGCAAGAGTTGGCGGTAAGTAGTGATGACTAGCTGCCTTCCCTCTAGTCTTTCACTGCTAAATTAGGGACGGCTAGTGCAGATAGCCGTCAGTGTAGCTTAACGCGAAATTCAGAACAAAGAAACGTAAACTCAAGATAAGTGTTTGTCATTATTATTATTATTGTTATCTCCAGAGACAAGAAATGATACAGGATAGAATAAACTTTACATGGCGTTTCTTGTTACGCCACTATTGACAAATATGATTAAATTCAGTTTTGTTCAAAAAATGTGTTTCTAAGTTTACTATTGTTTATGCATTGTATGTTATATAAATATAAAACATCAACAGAAAGACATGAAGGAGTCAATAGAACAGGGGCGAAATAACCACTTTTTGAGAGTAGGTAAACCATAATTCCACGATCTGCTTGCCATAACCATAGTGATACCTTTGCTATTCACCTCTGTCTGTTCCTGGCATGTACGGATAAGGTATGGGTCCACCAAGACCTCTGTACCTTATACTGACCACTATAAACTGGAGTTAGGAGCGAATAATTTTACACAAGTAATCGTATTAAGAAAAATAATCTTGGTGGACCTCTGTACCTTATACTGACCACAATAAAGTGGAGTTAGGAGCGAATAATTTTACACAAGTAATCATATTGAGAAAAATAATACACAGCTCTGTAGTAACACGTAACCTTGCTGTGAGTGGTGGCCTCGTGAAGTACCGCGTGAGTCGAAACTGTGCTGATGCGGTAGACGTTACTAACCTATGATCTTAACACAAATCAGTGATGTAGGAAAGAGTTTTAAAGTTGCTATATAAGTAGTATGTAAAAGTACGGTGTTTTTGCACCTATCGCCTGACGTCTCTACAGCCATAACGTATCACAACGTATTTAGCGGTCAACTATCCTGTATTTCTGTACGAGGCGAATGCGCAAGTACCATACCGTTCAACACCGTACTTACCAGGCTATACTATAAAACTTATGTTCTGGCCAGGTTAAACCAGCTTTTGTTTTTAATACGTGATGTTCGGAAAGGTCGGGTTTATCCTGCCATGTGGCAAGAGAAGGTGACCCCAGTGGAAGGTCGCCGCCGAATTTAACGAACATCATCGAGAGAGAGAGAATAAAGACATTATTCACAGTGATGTCTCAAAATTTCCAGTTAAATAACCCTAAAGTTCGAGGCTCGATCTCCGTGCTAAAAGAAACATCAGACAGAAATGGAAGTGGTGATAAGTTATAATGATACTGTTACTCAGTATAATGTAAATGAAGCGTGAGGTTAAACTGTTTTTCGTGTATTTTTCTTTTTTCTTCCAGCGGAGTGTGTTTCTGGAAGAGGGCGCTACTATCAAGGAAAGGTTAATGTTACCAAATCGGGGATTCCCTGTCAGAGATGGGACTCGCAGGTAAGCCATCATGAAATTGTTACACTTTTGTTGTTGTTGTTGAAACAATTTCTGACGAGTCATTAGGAAATATGACTAACACTACGGCCTTTCCAAGCTAACATTGAAGTGTTAACATTTTATGTTGTCATAGTAACGATATTCTTGTTAGCTTTGCTCATCCTCTTTAGGGCTGTCACATGTATTGTTCAATTTTTTTAGGATCTTTAGTCGCAGAACGTCTGTGATCATAATTAACGTGGAATTTAATTTAAGTTGAACTTTTTTGGTGAGATTAAGTCTTACGCTTCGGTTTTTTTTTGTTTTTTTTTGGGTCGGGTCAATTTAGTTACTGGATCTCGTTTCAAACTTTTGGTTACTAAGGATGACATGACCTTGGACTCTGCTGTGTTCCGTCCTTAGCCAATCAAAAACTGAGATTTGCAGCGCTCGTGACACTAAATTAGTCAGTTAAAGTATCTGACAGAGAAGCAGAATAACAGGTTCGACTCCCGCCCGTTTCACATTTTCGTAAAATTTTCGAAAGCACAGAAGGATATGCCACTCTTACAACGAATGAGAGAAATGGTATAAAAATGTCTTCTTATTGTATATTTTGTGTTACAGAAACTTGTAATGTATGTATGGCGTGTACACGTGTGTGTAAATTGGGTTAAAGAAACGTTGAGCAATCAATATCTCACTCTTGAAGACCGAATTTGAACAAGAAATGGTTGAAAATAAGCGCAATACTATGCATGCATGGAAGTTCGTCTGATATTGAATAGTTTCTGGAAACTATCCGTGCTTGCTACGATTCATTGGGGTGTCGGTGAGCACTAGATATTTTATTAGGCTAATTTTCCTGTCCACATCTTTAAAGTATCACTAAAGGTGAAACAACTGTAAAAAAACTAGATCAATTGAGCATGTTTCTATGAGAGAGGTGTTACATTCCAGTCAGTTACGATTACGTAGCGCCTCACTTAGCCTCAATCATTATAATGCAGGCTACTCGTGGTAAATAAATTACTTTACAAACACTATATACATAAAGCTCTACACAGTGCAGGCTACTTATGGTAAATAACTCAGTGGCATGTATCTCCAAAAGTGGTGAGCTCAGTGACGTGTGTCTCCAAAAGTGGTGTGACTCAATGTCGTGTCTCTTCAAAACCTTTCTAAATCAGTTAAACATGTCTTCAAAACCAGTGTAGTTGCAGGTTGTCAGATCTCTGGTGTCTAGTGTCTGTCTGTAAAAATGCCCTCTTTTCAAGGGAATTTTCACTCCAGATTTAGCGTTGTTAGTTTTTAAATTTGTTAAGGAACTACTGGGGGACTGGGTGTAAAGGGTGTTTCGTATGGAATATTTCTACGTAGACCCCAGTTGTGAGCTGTTGATTTAGGGAACAAGAAATAAAAAAATACGTCAGTGTTTTGTTGTTTTTAAGTTTTTACAAACACCAATTAAAACCTGAATTATTCTTACTGAATAAAACTTTGCTGTATAGACTTTTCTGAGTAGACTTTACTGTATTTACTTTTTTACCAACATTCATTTTCAGAAGCGGTTAAGTTTAATTCTAGCATTTCAAACCATAGACTTGTTAACCTCACTTGATACTGAAGTGACATTATATGTACATGATGACGACTAACTAACCTCACTTGATACTGAAGTGACATTATATGTACATGATGATGACTAACTAACCTCACTTGATACTGAAGTGACATTACACGTAGACGATAACGACTAACTAACCTCACTTGATACTGAAGAACATTACACGTTGATGATGATGACGACTTGTTAACCTCACTTGATACTGAAGTGACATTACATGTACATGATGACGACTAACTAACCTCACTTGATACTGAAGTAACATTATATGTACATGATGATGACTAACTAACCTCACTTGATACTGAAGTGACATTACACGTAGACGATAACGACTAACTAACCTCACTTGATACTGAAGTGACATTACACGTTGATGATGATGACGACTTATTAACCTCACTTGATGTTGAAAGATTATTTTAAAATGTAAAAACCTTTTTTAAACAGTTTTTTCTCCTTTTTAAAATTTTTCTTCGCTGGATCAGCCTAGAGACTTATAACGTTAACATCCAGGGCTCGATTCCCATCACGGACAGAGCTCAAATAGCCCATTATTGTATAAAGGAAACTTCAGTCTTTTGTGAGAACGTAGTCAGTTGCCATCTATCGTATATTTAATGCAAACTTGTTGGTATTTAATTGTGAACATTTTGATATCATGCTTTTTTGTTATGTCTAATTCGTGTTTATATTTTGTAGCTGTTCTTTTTTTTTCAAACTTAATGGACTATGGATAAAATTAAAGGACGAATAGTCCAAAAATTAGCGATAGGTGCTGTTGACGAGATACTTTCCTTCTAACTCATGGCCAGATAGATAGGGTGCTCGACTCGCAATCTGCTTATCACGGGTTCGAATCCCCGTCTCCACTAAAAATGCCCTTCAACAGTGGTGTCGTTATAGTGTGACAATCAAAAAGAGTAGCTTAAGAGTTGGCGGTGGGTGGCGATGACTAGCTGCCTTCCCTCTACTTTTTTATTGCTAACTTGGAAACGACTAGTGAAGATAACCCTCCTATTCAACACAAATCAGATCCTTCTAGCTGCTAGTTCAGAATTGGGGATGACTATGCGTAGAGAGAAAGAGAAAACCCCCGTGTAGCTTTGTTCAAAAGTTGAGATAAATAAACCTTTCTTCAATTTTATATAGCCCTTTTCTAAGGTGTATCTTCCAGGAAATAAAAATGAATAAAAATTCATATGTTATCAAATGTGAACAAGCCATAATGAATATTTTTGCAAACAATTACTAAAAAATTATTTCTTTCGTTGTGTTCAATTGAACAAAACGGAGACTTAGTGTGTAACTTACACGTGTTTTAAAAATAATACTTATGTGAAGCAAGCTCATTACTAGATTTCTGCTGTTTCACGTTTTCTGTGATGTATCATCAGTGGTTTTATTGGCTTTTACGACTGAGAGATGCTCGTGCAGATGTTCCACGAACATCGTACATTAAAGTCGTCCTTCTGTGTGTCAGCGTTGAATTTACGATACGAACTAACAACGCTAAAATACGGGATTTGATTTCCCATGCTAGACATACCTGATAGCCCATTGTGGTTTTTCTGTAAAATGAAAATAAAATATGTTGAGAGGAAAACGTTATTTTTTAAAACTCACAATTTTTTTCACTTTGAGTTTCCTAATTATAGGTTTTAGGGTGCCTGGACTGTGAAAACGAGGGTTTATGATTGTTTTTATGGGCCTGAATGATTTACGGTAGGTGGCGATAAATTCGAACAATAAGCGGACAGCACACAGTCCACTTATTTTAAAATAATGTATACAAAAGAAGTCAAACATGTGTACAAACTTTCTTTACAATAAAAAATATCACGGTTGTGCCTAAAACTATAAATAATTGTCTTTTCCGATAAAAAATCCGTGCAGACTGATTTACTTTAGAATCCAGCTGACAAGACGAAATGTTTTCTCTTTTCTGTTTCTTACTGTACAATTTGCGATAAAGTTCACTTACGTTACCCCTTGGGTTACCATAGTTGTATTTCGAACATTAAATAATTGTCTCCTTTTTATCAAAGTCGACACAGACGGGTTCATTTACTTTAGAAGACCCTTTGACAGAACAAATTATTTTACTTATCTATTAAACTGTAAAACTCATTTTAAAATATCATCCCGTTACAGCCAAGCTGTTATTTAGTCTACAATTCTCTAATTATCTCTCATTTAACATGCTTTCTTAACTTCCTCTGTATCGGCACGTATTTATAACACACGATAGAAAAACTTCGAACTTTTGAGCAAGATGACGTCAACAATATTACAAAAACGTTGTACAACAATTAAACAAACATACACAACGTACAACTCGTACCGAGTTACGTAACAAAGCTTGTTATAACTATCAATTTAAAAATAATTTACTTTTAACATTCCTGTTATGAAAACTAAATAATCATTAAATATTAAATCATTAAATAAACAATAATAACTCAGACTGAAGTGTTTTATGTATCCAACAGTAGTTCGTGTCCCATTGCCACAAGTAACATGTTCTGAAGTTAGGGGGGCCCGGCATGGCCAAGCGTGTTAAGGCGTGCGACTCGTAATCTGATGGTCGCGGGTTCGCATCCCCATCGCGCCAAACATGCTCGCCCTTTCAGTCGTGGGGGCGTTATAATGTGACAGTCAATCCCACTATTCGTTGGTAAAAGAGTAGCCCAAGAGTTGGCGGTGGGTGGTGATGACTAGCTGCCTTCCCTCTAGTCTTACACTGCTAAATTAGGGACGGCTAGCACAGATAGCTCTCGAGTAGCTTTGTGCGAAATTAAAAAAACAAACAAACAAACAAACTGAAGTTAGGGGCCTCGGACGCGCTGTAAGAGTGACGTCAAGTTCTGTTGGAGTAGTTCAAAAGTTGACTAGTCTCTTTCTCTCTAGTCCTATCACTTTCAAGTTAGATAGCTCTTGAAACAAACTTCGTAAATGTGTACGTCTTTGTTATGTTTTGTTTTTTTCTTCACGAAGTTGAGATAAGGAATGTTGTAATAGCGTGTGCTCCTTGTTCATTTCGTTAACTGTAACCGTTCAGTAAACGATAGGTTGCTTACATTTGTGTAGCAGATCAATAGAATTGTGCTAGAAAAGAACACGTGCAAGTTAGGATACACGAGACGTTATAAAACTGATACGGTGTATTGGCTTCGTCGTGTAAGCTTCACCAGCCAAATGAGTGAAGCTCTTTCATTACGTAATGGAACAGGTGTATAAATCAGTGATGGACTCAATCACTGGTATATGAAATGTCAACTTGGATCGACCAGTGTGTATAACTGTGACATTGATTGATTACAAACTGAACCAACAGTCAGTGAAAAGTATGGATTAATCGAAGAGACGTATTTGTCTGGATTTGTTATTGAAATATCACAATTACTTATAACGGTCCAGGGTCAGAATAAGATATTAATAGTGGCTTTTACTTCATCAGGGATTTCTGATTACTGGGTTTCTGTTCCCAGTCTGTTACTGATTCTAATTTGTGTGATTTTGAATATTATACGTAGGTGGCTTTGATCTATTTGTATGTAAAAAAGGAAGGCTTTATTTATCTTCAAAGCTGCATCCATTCGACATTGTATCCTTTCCAAGTTTATCAAGGCGACTTCACTGCACCTTAGTTTGTAACACTTGTCGAATACTAAGTTCTTTTTTCGTAGAATTTCACGAACGTGTTCTGTAGAAACTGACTCGGTCGACAAGTGCGAGTGAGCGCAACATAAACGCAGATGAAAATGCGTTTCCTAGTAGTTTGACAGGAGATTGTGTCGAGCGATGTTTGTTGATATGTATATATTTGTTACTGTGATAATAACATGGTAGATAGTCTCTAACGTGTCTGGTATAACAGCAGACCACCGAAAGAACAGTCGTCAAATTATACACGGAATTTTTTGTTTCGTTTTACGATTTGATATGTCAAGAATTACCCCGCCGTTAGTACAGCGGTAAGTCTCCAGACTTGCAACGCTAAAATCAGGAGTTGGATTCCCCTCGGTGGGATAAGCAGATAGCCCGATGTGGCTTTGCTATAAGAAAACACACATGTCAAGAGTTGGCGCTGTGTACTGTCGATTAACTTCCGTCACTCTGGTCTGCCATTTCAGAGATAAGCCCTTGTGTATTTTCTGAAACAAACTATTACCGTGGTTCGTTCGTTTCCTAGTTTATTTATTGTTCAAGTGATGAACAACCTTTCTGTTTTTTACAGTAACCACGGTTCTTTTAGCTTGGTCCTGACCGACATCACCAGGTGGCTAGGGAGCTCGACTCGTAATCTGAGGGTTGCGGGTTCGAATCCCCGTCACATCAAACATGCTCGTCCTTTCATCCGTAGGGACATCATGAAGTTGTAATCAATCCCACTATTCGTTGGTAAAAGAGTAGCCCCAGAGTTGGTGGATGGTGATGAGTAGTAAAGATACATTCCTAACTACTTAAATGAGTCTTATTGTCACTTGATTTAGGCTTACTGCCAAAAACTAGTGTAATATACATCTTTTGGTGTGAGGGTACTTTCTATTGAACAACAAATTACTGTTGCATAATTTAAGCTTAAGGCCAAAACTTTCCATTTAACAAATATTTGTGTGAAAATATTTCTTGTTATCATTGGAATAGGTTATTGTTGCTTGATCTAGTTTTAAGTCTGAAACTAGTTTCATAACACGTAGATGACTTTTTGTACGGTAATTAAAATATATTTTTCCATTTCACCGTGTAATCATTCATGCATACACTAAACATTAATTCTTTATCTGTACATTTGGATAGGAACCCCACAAACATCACCGTCCCCCGATGGTTTTTCCAGAAGTCCTCAACTCAGAAAACTTCTGTCGAAACGCTGGAGGTGAAGAACCGAGCCCATGGTGCTATACAATGGACCCGATGGTCCGATGGCAACACTGTGATATTCCCAAATGTGGTTTGTACATACCTACTTAATCTAGAATATTTTCCTCGTTAGTTCTCGGGAATGTTCTTAATAGTATTATGTTCATCTTCCTAGTAGCACCGTCTCTGTGTTTTCTTGTTAATTACAAGTATTGTTATCCAATGAGAACTCAGCTTATTTCATGCTACAGCTAACTTATAATGTTCAGTATACCATTTCTCTTTACTGTGAGTGTTAACTTATAATGTTCAGTATACCATTTCTTTTTTCTGTGAGTGTTGTTATCTAATGAAAACTTACTGTATTTGGTTTTATTGCGTGCAGCTGCTTGTAAAATAATGTTTGCTGTTTTATTTATATGACATTCAGAAAATGCCACGTTGGAAGAAGAAACCAAAACTGAACTGCTGGACACATTTGTACCTCCAGAAGAACCTGTTTTCACTCCTTCATTCATTCTCATTGTATGCGCTGTCAGTCTCACAGCTGTGGCTCTTATGTTGTCCATTCTTCTGTGTTGCAGACGCCTTCGTAACATCCACAAAGGCTATAATGCCACGTCTACTGCGGAAGTAGAGATTGATTTGGACAAACTTCCATCCAATATGTCTTATCATAAAACAAACGTGCAATTGAATCCTAAACTGGAAAGTTTAGAATACCCTCGTAATGACATAATCTACATCCGGGACATTGGACAAGGAGCCTTTGGGCGGGTCTTCCAGGCTAAAGCTTCGTCTCTAGTCAAGGAAGAAGAATTTACTATGATTGCTGTCAAAATGCTCAAAGAGGAAGCCACAGAAGATATTCAGAAAGATTTTGAACGAGAAGCATGCATATTGGCTGATTTCGACCATCCAAATATCGTCAAGTTACTAGGAGTCTGTGCCATTGGAAAACCCATGTGTTTGTTGTTTGAATTTATGGGAAAAGGTGATTTGAATGAATTCCTAAGATCTTGTGCTCCAAGTAACTACATTGTTCGAACTCCGAACGGTGACATGTTTAGTGATGTTAGGCTTGGTCATCTCGACCTCCTTAACCTCGCCAAACAAGTTGCAGCTGGAATGGTCTACTTGTCTGAGCGGAAGTTTGTCCACCGTGACCTAGCCACTAGGAATTGTCTAGTCAGTGATGACATGGTTGTGAAAATATCGGACTTTGGACTTTCTCATAAAATTTACACCTCTAACTACTATAAAGGTAACGAGCATGATGCCATTCCAATCCGATGGATGCCCTTAGAGTCCATTCTCTTCAATAAGTTTACAGTTGAGTCTGACGTCTGGGCTTTTGGTGTTGTGCTATGGGAAGTATTCTCCTTTGCCCTCCAGCCGTATTATGGCTTGACCCATGAGGAAGTGGTGAAGTATGTCCAGGAGGGTAACATTTTGTCATGTCCAGATCACACTCCTTTGTCCATCTACAGCTTAATGAAGATTTGCTGGACCAGAAAGCCGAGTAGTAGACCTTCTTTCAAATTCATTTACAAGAAGCTGACAGACATTCATGATGATATGTCCAGATACCAAGAAAAAGTTCGAAGATCTCATGTTTAGACAAGATTTACTTGCATGCACAATGATTGGTTTACACAACAAGATTTGTTCATACCCATGTGCTGAGATTGGTTTCACAACAAGATTTGTTCGTACCCATGTGCTGAGATTGGTTTATACAACAAGATTTGTTCATACCTACAGAAACTGTATGTGCGATTTGATTAAAGTTTCACATGAAGAACGTTTTTCTCCAATAGTTTTTACTTTAACGTGAAAAAAAGACTTTTTTTTTTAAATCGACATCAAATTTACGCGTGTTGTGTGCATTTAAAACATTTCTCCTCTAAAAATTTCCAAAATTAAAACGTTCGTATTGTTTCAGTGTCGCCTAAGATTTGATTTTGATGTTGATGGCTGTACACGTTCAATTCCTGTGCGAAGATTCGTACGACAAATCAAAATATTTATTTAACAAGCAATGTAATGTATAATCCTGAGAGAAGTAATGGATGAGATATAAAATGGTGGCGTATAAGAGAAGAAATGTTTATATTTCAAGCAAAGAAATATCTTTCTGTACTGCGTAATATTTTTATTGTTCAGTAAAGTACAGCACTGATTGTCACAGTTGTAGTGGGTGAGTGACTTTTACCAGCTAGATAGAAGCCTTTAGAAAACTACTTTCTGTTCAGAACGTTCAGATGATAGAAGTCTGTAGAAAACTGCCTGCTTGGCAGAAGAATCAGCTAGATGGAAGGCTGTAGAAAACTGCCTGCTGGTCAGAAGAATCAGCTAGATAGAAGTTTGTAGAAAATTATCAACTGGTCAGAATGGTGCAAACCGTTCATCTGATGTGAAAGGAGTTTAATTGTGAATAATGTGACTTATCCTCTTGACAAATAATTACTCAAAAACTAATAAAGATACCAGAAAGTACATAGATCTCGTAAAGATGTAAAAACAAAATAAAATTATCTTAGTTTTTAAATCTTATTTTTTAAAACTGTGTTATAAATGGTTCTGTATTCCAAACGTATTCCAAAGTCATTGAAGTGATTTTGTGTTTTGTCTTTAGTTACTGTACTGTTGAGATATTTTAAAAAGTTCCATGTGTGCAACCACTTGTTCTTAAGCGTTATGTCTTCTTTCGGTCCAAGCGATTTTTATAATTTTACATTTCTCATTAACAATACTGCCTCTTGGTCGAGGTCCCATCCTAATTTCAGGGGGTTTGTGACAATTATGTGAAGTTTATCGATGCTTTACAACGGGTCCTTAAGAGAGAGATAAAAGAAAAACACGATTATTTTAAATTTTTGTAATCACAAGTGTTAAGAAATCCTGTACATAGTTTTCTTGAATATTCATATAAACTTTTGTACATTTCGTTTCACGAGTACTGATAAATGCCGTTTAACGTCTTAAGTATGCTTTTGCAAGATATACATGTATATATTTATAGTTAAATATTTGTAAACCACAACTTGGATATAAAATCCATTGATAAAAATTATCTTTGCTTCGTGTATATACTTTTAAGGTTTCTAGTAGTAATGGCACCAGTAATAATAATGTAAAGTTAGAGAAACATTGTTAGGCCTGCTTTTATGGAAATAACGTTGCCTTTTTACCAGTCAGGCAACATTACTGGTGTCACTTTTCTCGGTATGTTCTATATTATTCTTCGAACTGCCAAGTTTTAACTATTAAATCTTTAACAAGAATAATGCGTGTCTGACTGTACATTTACTTGTATCTGATAAAAGTGGGTGGATTTATGTCTTAATGAATTCATGGTGGAGAAACCGAAGTATAATAAAGTTCGAACGTTCCAGAACACACTCATTTCACCTTCAGCAAAACCTGAAAATCGTGTTAGAAAAATGACTGTTAACCAAAACTATAATTAGCATTAATAACGTAGTTTACTTAGTTATTAATAAAAGTGCTAAATGGAAGGATCATAGATACATAAAACAAAACAGTTAAGTTTTTTCAAGTGTGAAAATTTAGAATAATTTTAAATCTAAAGAGCTTTGTCAGTTGTTGGTTAAAAGTTGGACGGTCTATGAATAAACTTTCTTTAATGTACAGTTCAAGGTCCGGAGACGAGTGATGACGTAGAAATCTTTAAATGAAATATTCTGACCTATGGTTTCAGAACATGAACGAATGGATGGCTGGGTTTTAGTAGTAGATAGTTGGTTCTGTTATATACTCATGAATGTTCACAGACTCCAGTTTTTAAGAGGCGTTTTGTTTTATCCTTATGTTTACTATTATTAATAACTAAGTGATAAATGACATTATAGTTTTGGTTACTGATTATCTCTTAAGATATTCAGGTTTCGCTGAAGATGAAATGAGTGTATTTCGAAACGTGTGAACCTTCTAAACAGTATATGTGTTTTATCAACTATCTTCATTTTTATTATTAGATCTTATTGGGAACTTGAGTGGATGGAGAAAAGTTTTTTTTTGTGTGTGTGGGTGTCTGGGGGAGCCTTCATTAAAATAACCTGTGATGTCACGTGATTTGAATGTGCCCAAGGAGGTAGGTGTTTCGGTAATCACTTAATGCCAAATAGTCTATTTATTAACGGTGTGGTAATTCTTCATGCAATATTTTAAACTTAAAGTAAATTATTTGCGCTTTTTTTCCCCCTCAAAGTTTCAGTCCCGCTTGTAAAGCTTTACTTCTTTTTAAACACTTTAGGCCTAGCAGTTATTTGTCGTTCGTGTGCTACGAGAATCTTTTTTTCGGCTCACGCGTTGTGTGTAGAACGTGTACAACAAAGGAAGTCTACGTTTACATTATTAAGTTGTGTTTAGGCCTGAACTTAATGTGCGGCTTATGCGCGGCAAAAAAAAAAAAAAATATAATGCTGTTAATGCGAAATTATAACTTTCCAACTTAAATAGCTTTTCACCCACCGTATTTCATGCACTATATCGGAAACAATAAATATCAGACAATCTTAATTGCAAAATCATACATTACAAATTTCTAATCGGCGACTTCGCTACGATATTTAACAATAGAGGTGGAGTAGTGTATTATTTTGTTTCTGATACAAACCCAAGTAATATTTTTTGGTGTATTCCCTTTCGACTGTCACTAGATGGCACTCTTTAATTCTACCATCGGTGATTCTAGCGTTCTAAAGTTGTTATTGCTCTAGTAATGTCTGATCACCATCAAGTATTTAAGGAAACATTCTATCAGTGTTCTTAGATGTCAGTACCATTGCTTATGACATCTCTTTCTGTGGGAGGTTTGATTCATATTATATAGAAACTTGATAACATCTCAAATTCCCGATTTATTTGAACTTCATCCACTATTCGCCTTACGAATTTCGGAAAAGTAATTGGATACTTTGCATTGTGATAACTGTGTTGTTGGTTCGTGTTTTGTGGTATTAATATTATGGGTTCGATCCCATACCCCGTCGTCTGTCATGTTTGTAATCTCTGTGCATCTCAATAAAACGTTTTTTTTCGTAATTTGTCTCGAAGTATGTTTTATTTAAACTGTAAATTCATTAATACTTATCAACTTTTGCAGTTTTAATTTTATTATCTACTGACGATTTGACAGTGGTTTAGTTCCCATTAAGCTTGACTTGATACAGTGTTTCGGGCGGCGGATCGAGAAGTCGTGAACCTGAGCATCTGTGCACTTTCAGCTGTATGTGTGTTATAGATGTCAATGTTAATCTTGTTATTCGGTTTTAAAAATTCCCCACCCTTTCGGATTCACAACACTAAAATAACGAGTTCGAGTCCTCTCGGTGAGCAATGTGGATTTTCATGTAGAAAAGCCACACTTTCGGTTAAAATTAAAAAAAAAAACTTCTGCCAACGCGTATTTCTAGCTGTCTGTCGTCTCTGTGGTCAGTAGTTCAAAGTTAGAGATTGCTATCTTTAGAGATCTGTGACCTAATCGTTTAGCTCACGTGTGCGTAAAGTACCGTTTATTTTGAAAAATCCGTTTCCGTTATATCGTGAAATTTAGTAACAGAACACTGTTCTAGTTGACTGAAAATAGGAGTCGTTAAAAAGGTAGAGTGGTTATATTAAATTTATATATTTTTAGCCACGCATAACAGCTGTGAGTTTTTTGGTGTGTTTTTTTTTACTACAAGTACAAACTTTTAGCTTATATCTCCGTCTTCTCTTAACCAATTTCGGACGTCAAACCCTGACCATGACCAAGGCCTTGTAGATTAATTTACTCTAATTCTGCTTAAACGAATTTCAAGTGCCGCGGCTATTGACGATTCCCTCCTGTTAAAATATGCATAAAGCCACAGCATGATCATTCTAAGATTTATAGGTTTTTACCAACTTTCTAATGGTACCTGCTGTGTTGCATCTTTTCCGAATATATGTTATATTTTTAGCCGAAAAATATGAATCTTCACGTTAACAAAACTCTCTATTACTGTGCATGGCCAGGTGGTTAAGGCACTCGACTCGTAAACCAAGGGTCGCGGGTTCGAATACCCGTCACACCAAACATGCTTGCCCTTTCAACCCTGGGGGTGTTATAATCCTACTATTCGTTGGTAAAAGAGTAGCCCAAGAGTTGGCGGTGAATGGTGATGACTAGTTGCCTTCCCTTACACTGGAAAATTAGCCTTGCGTGAATTTCATACAAACTAAACTTAAATTACTATCCAGTGCATCGCCCCTTTTCGTTAACAGCAAAACTTCTATTGGCAGTATAAAGCTAATTACTTTTTATCAAATAAACTTCGTATTATGCTTGTATAAAATTAGGTATAGAGTTTGAGTCTTAAAACACTAAAATACTTCATTTGTAATAATGGTTTTTATTAATTTTATATACAGTTGTGTTATTTACTTTACTCTTGAGGACACATAAAGTGAATGATAACTTGTTCATGAAGTATTCGTCCAGGGAAAAAAAAATTGTCGTGTATATTACGCCATGCAGGAGTGTAATTATTTTAATGGACCAAAACGTACGTTAATTACGACATATATATAAATATATATATACATAATATCATTTCTCTTAATAGTACATAATTTTCATATCTCTATACAATAATAAAATGTCTAATATGCGGTATGATTTGCTACTTGTCTCTTTTTGCTAGATAATTCTGGGTCCCCAAACTGATCCATATTCCTTTGTTTACCAATATCATTTTAAGTTTCCGAATTAAACACATTTTTATGATCTTCTTGTATGAGTATTTCAGTCGGAAATGTCTGTTACGTACTGCCTATAAAACATTAACGTCATAATATAGTTCTGATACAGTCTGTTCCATCGCTACTTAAGTTGTGTAGCCGTAATTGTCACGTGACTTACTGCGTTGGTTATTAAAAATTGTTAATCTCAACCTTAAGACTGACACGTTTCACACGAATATGTTTAAGTGAAATCGCCCTATCGGTCAAAATTACATTTAAGAAGGTAATTGTTGTATCTGTGTGGATATCTTGGAGACCTTCAATTAAGAAGGCGGAGTGCTTTATATTCATATTAACGGTCACGGTGTACGGACTTCCACCGTTAAAGTCCGAGCTTCGATTCCCTGAGGTGGACAGAGCGCCGATTGCCTATGGTGTAGTTTTGCTCTAAAAACAACAAGAAATATTTTTCCGTATTAAACTGTCAAGTAATTCTGTTACTAAAAAAAAGATAAACTACAGATTTTTCTCGAACAAAGACTGACATTGAGAACAGTAGTGATGTTAACGCCCCCTTGTGATACAACGGTATATCTGCGGAGTTACAACGCTAAAAGACGATTTTGATACGCGTAGGGAGCAGAACACAGATAGCCCATTTTGTAGGTATGCGCTTAACTACAAACAAATACTGGGTGACATTAACATTTTACTAACTAACATATCACGAGCAGTGCGCTCACACTTGTCAAAGTAGGTCCTCCAATATTATGATTCAGTCACTGTAAACGCAGTTGGTTTCAAGTACAGCTGATTGCTTACCTTAAATTTAATTAGCACATTACTGCCGAATGATTAGGGCAGTCGGCTCACAGTCTGCGGAATCGAAACACTTGCCGGGTACGCTCGCCTGTATTGGACGAGGGGGTGTTATAATGTGACAGTCAACCATGCAATTCATTGGTAAAAGACTACCCCAGGAGTTGGCGGTGGGTGATGTTGAATAGTCGCCTTCTCTCTAGTCTGGCATTTTACAATTATTGACGGTTATATCACGTAGCCCTCGAGTATTTTTACTCGAATTTGAATAAGCTAACACAAAACAAATGAACGTAAAATCAGTGTACAACAACCAGCCAAACACCCTAAACTTTACGTTTCAGGGAATCCATTGATACTTAAGGTCGTATCTTGTACAACACATCACATTGCGAGTGTAAAATAGCTTAGAATGTACAAAATACGCTATCTACAGGGATATTTTACAAATTTAGTTACAGTTGTAGCCTGTAAATTATCAACATTACCCAAAATTCGAATTTATATTAATTGGTGGATGCCCCCAAAAAACACACGCACTCATGCCAAAACAACAAAAACTCCATGTATTTCGCTACTTCTATCTTAAGATGAGAAAGGATCTACAGTTTTGAATTATAATAAATGTTGATAATTACAGACGTATAGATGGGAGTTTGTCTTCATGATAGCTGCAGTTCTATAATTGGTTTATTTGGAAAGTGGAAAAAGACAGAACAGTGATAGGCTGTGACTTTATACTCTGTACTGGTTGGCTGTATGTATGCGTTTTCATATAGCAAAGCCACATCAGGCTATTTGCTGAGTCCATCTCGGGGAATTGAACCCCTGATTTTAGCACTGTGAATCCGTAGACTTATCGCTGTACTAGCGGTTGGTTGTGACTTTATACTCTATATTTCGTAGCTGGCAACCTGGGTTCGAATCCGTACGATACCACTAAATATTTCCCGCGCTTTAAGCCACCGTTGCGTTATAAGAGTGACGGTCATTTTCAGCATGGATGGTGCGTGCGGTTGAAGTACTACCCACTAGTCAGTAGTTCAGTGTTAGGGAAGACTGCAGATAACCCTATTGGTCATGCCATAAATACAAAAACGAAACTGAAATAAAGCTCCAAGGATGTTTTACTAGAGAGTAAACTTAATTTGATCTCTCACATAATTAATACGATATTTGATGGGCACAGTTCAGCTCACCCCTCTTTGTTGATGAACATGGACTAATCCCTCAATAACGAATGACCATAGCTAAACCTCGCTTTCTTCTTCTATAGATTACCAAGGAACTAACATATAGCAGGACAAAGGTCACAAAGAAAATTGTCTAGTGTTAAATATAAAGTTGAAGGCCAATTGCTTTCGCGCTCTTTGCAATCAAGTGTTATTGTCGCTTGCGATCAAATGTGACTTCAGTGCTTCAATTTTCAACCCCAGCCCCACTTTCTCCTCTACACAGCGGGTAAGATGACGCCCCATTTATCATTACCTTAAAGTAATAGCGGCTACTCCCGACGTTTCATAAGTTCATACCAGTAGAGCTCATATTAGGAAGGCGTTCTAATTCATGTTGTTTACTAACACCATTTCAACTTCCAACTCATTAGCTTTACATAGAACCGTGTTTCCTCTGTATACACACACATAACTCGCAGTGATTAGAATGTTCCAGAAACTTATTGAAGATAATCATATACAAGGGGGGAAAGCTACCTCCGCGTCACCACACAGCGCGGAGTAAATTTTGCGAGTTAAAGTAATAATTCTCGTGACGTGAATTACGTAACTGCAACAGCCCTCTGTGTGTTTAAACTTTAGATCGAAAACAACTCTAACTATAGAAAACTCGTGGTAGGGACACAGGGCTTTCTTTACCCAAGGAGGAAAGTCACGTTTTGATGCTAGGCGGAGCCGAAGACGGGTTTTCTAAGATCGAAAGTCGTAATTTGTTTGATGTAAATATTGTTGGAGCTGCGGGGAAATTCTTAATTAAGAGAACGTAGAGGCAATATATATAATATATATAATCGAAAGTTATGTGACTTTCTAATACAGAAATTCGCTTAATTTCCTATCACGTGAAGATTACTCGATAAATTTAAATTGTCTTTCTGAATTTGTTAGCTTTGTGTGCGTTTTCTTGTAGCAAAGCCACATCGGGCTATCTGCTGCGCCCACCGAGGGGAATCGAACGCCTGAATTTAGCGTTGCAAATCCGTAGACACACCGCTGTACTACCGAGGGGCGTCTTAGTTCTGAGCCAAACGCTTTTCTAATAAAGTATTAGGTTAAAAAATCTTACCTAAAGATAGTGCACGAACCTAAAAAGTTCACTCTGAATTATTTAAAAATAAACCTGGATGTGGAGCTGTACATTATTACACTACTAATGACGTCATCTCTCGTGGAACACGCATAACTGAACTGAATTCATCACTAGTAATCAATTGCAACTAGTTCTAACACTCACTGCATAATTCTAACAACCCATGGCCAAAATCAAAGAAGAATATGTTATAATGTGTAAACCACACTACGTTTGCCATATCCAGTATTGTCGAGGTCTTTCGTCCATTACAACGACATACCAAGCCAGCTGGAATAGCTTAAACTCATCAAGCATTATGACGTGAATCAGATTTTGAAGGTAAACCGTAATTATCAACAGAGTGAAAACAGTCCAATATGGCAGCTCTAAAACAAACAACTGAATGATTAAGAGGTTTCCAATAAAATTCCATAGACGAAGTAATCACTGTGTTTGTAACTTATTAAATAGCCGCGTTAACTGTTCTTCACGATCTCCGTGTCGTTAAAAACTTCAGGACAATCAACTTTAATCAAGAGAGATGCATTTCAAATTCAACATGGGGAACATTTTATTTTCTTATCAAAAATGTTAACCAGCCTGGATGGCTCGGTTTTACAACTCGTTCTGAATCTTCTCTCCCAGTTTTTGATTTTATTTTGGCATGGCCAGGTGGTTAGGGAGTTCGACTAGTAATCTGAGGGATCCACCCTTTCAGCCGTGGGGGCGTTATAATGTGACAATCAATCCCACCATTCGTTGGTAAAAGAATAGCCCAAGAGTTGGCGGTTGGCGGTGATGACTAGCTGCCTTTTCTCTAGTCTTACACTGCTAAGTTAGGGACGGCTAGCACAGATAGCCCTCGTGTAGCTTTGCGCGAAATTAAAAAACAAACAGTTTGATTTTATGTAAAAAAACAACAACTTGTAAATGCAATTTCGAGTTTCTGTGGTAAATAAGTTTTAATCAAATATCTTCCATTTAAAAAGACAGACGTTTTTGTCTTTACCAGTTGTCTACCAGGGTTTCTAAGAACGAAAGTTTTTGTTGTTTTTTTTGTCTGCGGGCTAAAAATATTGAACGAAAAAAAACCTTTTATAGACTGATCTTGCCCGTTAAGTTAAAAATGACGTTCTTAACGATCAGATAACAAATACAAATCACTGATGTTTTGGATAAGAAACATCCTTTCTAAGCATGGTTCTTTTTAAATAGGCTACGTGGTTATTTCAAAATTTTGCACACAAATGTACAATGATTATAGGCACGTAGATACTTGGGTTGCTTTTCTCAGGTTGAACATAGGAATTTAACTGTCACTCTTATAGTGAATCTATCATCCCAAACACAGAACACATTTTATCAGCAATGGTTCATGACTATGAATCCTCAGACCCACTGTTTAGGATTCCTCACCATGGCCTGACCCAAATACGATGTATTCTATCTACCAATCTGTAAATTTCCGGTACAATGCAGGTGTGTTGTTACAACTAGTGTAGACTCCAATCATTATTGACAAAGGCTATCTTTGAGAATACCAAAGAGATGGTAAAGACCACTTCATGCTTTACTTAATTAATTACAGTACTTTATCCAAAATCAATCTATAAAAGACATAAAGTTTGCGGGAATTTTGATTTGAAAAATCCAACGTGCTCGAAAATTAAGCAAATTCCCTTTGCCCTCCAAAGTCAGTGCCACTCACAGAAGCCATTTTGTAAATTTCTATTCCTCCACATGTCAAGGAAACACAGCAGCAAACGTATAGAGCGGAACCCTATTCATTCAAAGGTATTTGTAATTAAATATTTCTTCCGATTCTATTGAGACGTCCGGATAACTAAATCAGTCGCCATGGATACAAAGGACAGAGTATCACATTACGTCCTTTTCACAACGTTAGTCACGGTGTTACTTAAACCAATCAGTTGTTTACATAATACAAAATACTTGTATTGTTTTCTTTTATAGATCAGCATCACGCTTCAACGATGCCGACATTTTTAGGTGTATTCATTGGATCATTACGAATTTATATGACTGCAGTACAAACTATTCTGATGACATATCGATATCCTCATCTCCAGTGGCTTAGCGGTAAGTTTACAGGCTCATAATTTTACAAAACGGGTGGACACAACACATATAGCCCACTGTGTAATTTTGTAATTAACAAAGATATGTGGTTTGTACGTACATCCCTACAAAGAATGCTGCTCTCAGAACGATGGTCATTTAATTGTCAGTAATTATTATGTTGTTTCCTGTTTCCAGTTTATCTGTATTTGACTCTTGTGGTGTCATGTACAGTTCATGTAACAACGTATCCGAAAATCATCCTTATTAAGTAGGGTTTGAAACTATAAACAGGATTGGCCACAAAACAATGTCCACAGCCAATACTTTGTACGCTCTTTGTTTGCCAGATATTGTGTTCTGGTTATGCCTTTATCTTTGTCACGGCCAGGGCGCATGCGTGTTCAGGCTTCGAAAAAGAATTGTGCTTACTGTCGTTATTACGTTATATTCTGTAAGTGCGAAACGTGGCCATTTGTTATAGTAATAATTTTTCGTGGTCATGTTATGTTTACAGTTTTGTTGTTGTTTATTTCGCTGTGCCATTCATAACTTCACAACTTAACTATGTTTAAACGAGACCGTAGAAATATTATAATGGGCCTTTCCAGGTCAAATGATGAACGGTTAATACATGGTCGTACATTAGCGCCTGAAACCAGTTGGTTAATACTTGGTTGCAGATTAACACGTGAAACCAGTAGGTTAATACTTGGTTGTGCATTAACACGTGAAACCAGTAGGTTAATACTTGGTTGTGCATTAACATCTGCCATAATGTAATAAACGGTATGCCTGTAGTCCTTGTATCAACCTGTTATTTTAAGGTGTAACATCATAATAATCAAATCTGTGCATGATACAAAAAATGAGAAATATAAAAATTACCAGAGGGAAAGAAGACCGAAAATGAAATAAACCATTTCCTGAATCAACAGTATCAAAAATAAAAACACGCTTTGTTTTTCAAAATTTCTACTGAACCAAACCGTGTTCTGAAATAAATTTTAAAAATGAAAACCTTTAGTGAATTTGATTAGAAATCAGTCAATACCGTAGTTATTTGAGACAAAATTAATTAAACTCGAAAGGCCGAGAAATGTACCCTTGAAATCATTGTCGTATCTTGTTAAATGCACCCTTATCTCCAGACAAATCGTTTCAGGTAAGAATAGTTGGCCCCTTATCAAGTACATTGTGACATAAATTATGCGCGTGCTCTTTAGTTACAACCAGATCCACGCCAGGCTTAACTTTTTTTTTTTTTTTCAATACGAACTGGGAGATACTGTGAGTTGCTATGGGAACTGTATCTATAGCAATCGCACCTTTTCTTCTTCCGTACGAGTCGCACTAGCAGGGCGACTTGTGTAGTACACGTTTCAAATTGGAAGAAAGGGGGTGTTTAGTATAACGATGAACAATAAAACCTGCTAATGATGAGAAAGGGCTGACTGGTCATGATAACGGGGGGGATGCACATCGAGTGATCTTTCGTTTGAATGTCTTCATTCTGTACAAAGACTGGGGAAGGTATTTTTATGTTAAATGTATTCCAGAACAACAACAAAAATTATGGCATAGATTGTTACAAAATAGTATTGTTTCTGTTTGAGAATATGTTGAAGGAGATTATACAGTCAATCAAATGGGTTTGGTTTGAATTTCTTGCAAAGCTACACGAGGGCTATTTGCGCTAACCGTCCTCAGTTTTGCTGTGCAAGACTAGAGGGAAGGCAGCTTGACATCACCACCCACCACCAACTCTTGGGCTACTCTTTTACCAACGGAATAGTAGAATTGACCATCACATTATAACGCCCCTAAGGCTGAAAGAGCGAGAATGTTTGATGTAAAGAGGTTCGAACCCTCAAATTACGAGTCGAGTGTTTTAACCACCTGACCATACCGGCCATTAAACAGACACCTTTTTTATATTATATGAGAAATATAATATAAATTATAAAAAAATTCATAAGAAAGCACATTCTTTGATTCAGTTCACTGTTTGTCACAAAGTTATACCAGTTTCGAGAAATTTCAACCTGAACACCAGCGAATATAAGGAATAAGACGAGGCTTAACATGGCGCTGGAGTATAGATTAATGTATGATGTTTTAATTGTTCCCGCTGTTGTACGTAAGACGCAATTTAAACATCATACATATATAGGAATGGACGTGTTTATTATGTTTATGAGTATACAGTACTGTTACATCCAGTTATTTTACACGTTTGTTTGTCTGTATTGCCTATTGCGCAAAGCTACACAAAAGCCAGAAAATAACCAGTGTTTGTTTGTGTTTCCTCATAGCAAAGCTACATCGGAGTATTTGCTGAGCCCACCGAGGGTAATCGAACCCCTGATTTTAGCGTTGTAGACAGCCAGTGAAGCACCAACGCCAATTCTTTGGCTACTCTAATCGAATAGTTGTATTTGACCGTCACTTTTAAAGCATAAAGACATCTTTATTATATGGCAACGGGTATTAAACCAAGAATCCATGAATCAATACTAGTAGCTTATGCCCGCCTCCAACCAGTTTTAAACGTTTAAATGACATATATTTACAATCAATTAGAGTATGAAAGAGTAAAAGATTGAGATGTACAGATACTGCGAGACTTAAGAATAAAAAAGTTAGAAATAGAACGTTAAGTTTAAAGAAACACTACAAATGAATAAGTTAAACGTGAAAAGATAAAACGAGGAAAGGAGAAAATATAGAGAGCGAGACAAACATGCGAAAACGAGAGTCGGAAAATGTCAAACAAGAGGGAGTCCTCTGTAGCCACAACTGTAATTAGATCTTAAATTGGTTAAGAGATGGAGCTACGAGTTAAACGTTTGTACTTAATAAATAAATAAATTCCAAGTTATTTTATAAGCCCATTTGCCGCAACTAAAATGCAATTCGAGAAGTAAAGTTTATTAATAATATTTCACCAATACTCTATATGCCAGCCATTTTGTTTGGACTCATAAAACTGTTTACATTGATTTAATACAAAATTATTTCTTTTTATTCTGAAGCCCGTTATCAGAATGACTAAAATATACAGCACAGACAGTTCTGATTTAGAACTGTTGGCTCGAGAAGGGCAGGTCAACACACCTAATGTCTTTGCGATTAGACTTTACCAACAAACATAACTAGTTTCCATAGCCACTACTTCTTCACAGATGTAATTACGGAATGTGTTCGGTAGGTCGAAACTTGGACCTTCCGATTCATAGTCCATCACGCTAACCACTGGCACTGTTGTGATCGTAGTATCACAAATAAAAAACAAAACAACAACAGTTAAACAATTTAATGATCTGTATAAAATAATTAAAAGTTACAACTCACAGTCTTGGATAGTGTTTTATCAATGTAGGTAGAGATAAAGTGGCAATTATTATTTCCAGTGGAAGAATCACAGAAAGATAGCTAATTTTGGAGTGCCCCGCTAGAGTGAGACGTGATATAGAGAAGAAGACAGTAAGATGAAAAATGAGGAATAAGAGACGTGAGTGTTGGAAAAACAAAAAGAAACTCCAGCAAGTAATAGACAAGGAGAGTAACAAAAAATTGTCACCTTCAGACCGAAAACGCAGGAGAAATAAATGACAAAAAGAAGGGTGAGTAACTTTAGTTCGTCCTAAAGACAGCGAACAGATAGTTTATCTTAGTAACAGTAAGGACACACCGTCGGAAATAAGACTAATTCTGTAATCTCGAATTAGGCCTAAGTTTTTACGGAGTAACAGCAGTAGTTGAATGTTCATGTTGGAAATTAAATTGTGAAGTTAACTGTTTTGGTTACTTCGACATCATGAAAGAAAAACACTTTTTACAGGCAAAATATTTTCAATTTTTGTCCCCTTTTTGTAAGCTACTACTCGCGCTAGGCCTAAGATTTTACAGGTTAACAGCATGGTTAATAAACGTTCATGCGAGTAACAGCACAGCGATTTTCTTTCAGATTTCTTTTTGTTTAAACAATATAAATCACTTTTCTTCTTCGAGTTTTGAAACGTCAAACAAAATTTCAAAATTCCCTAAATTCGTTCTTTCTGGCTACAATTCAGCCAATCGCTTTACATAAGTATGCATAATAATAATAAAAAAAACAACACAATTTTCCCTTTGGTATTTATTTTACTTTTGTCTTCAGTTTATCATGTAACTTTTTATTGATCTCCAGACTGGGTTTAAATCTTATAAACATAAAATGTCTTTCGAATTTTTTCTTTACAAGTTACGACAGTGTTTCTCACGGCGAATCTTGGGGGTTTTAAGAATGAAGACCTACAATGCTCAAATTCGGAGTTCGATCCATCTGGTGGCCATGGCTTTTGTGCAACTTTATACCTTGACAAGAATGGTCTTCATGGTGAACACTAGCGGCTCAGCAGTGAACTTGAGGGCTTATACTACTGAGATTCATGGTTCGAGTCCCTCACTGGTTACAACACAATTAGCCATTTGTGCCATTCTTGATTACCAGTAAACGAACGATGTTCTTCGTGACGAGAGCTAATGGCTCAGTTGGAAGAATTCGGGGCTTATAATTCTAAACTTCGAGGTACGATCCATGCGGGGGATACACCACGGAAAAATTTGAGGTTCGATCCATGCGGAGGGTACAGCACGGATAATCCATTTTGTAGCTTCGTACTTAACAACAAATCAACATTGAATTTAGAATAATTTCTAGAATTAAGTACATATATTGTTTGAGAGACGAAGGAAACAGTATTGGTATCGGATGGAAAGTTCACTTGTATAAACACACACACGAACATACAGAGCTAATTACAGTATAGACCAGCTATCGAAATACCGTCTTCTGATTTACAGCAACCATTTATTACAAGCTGTTATGAAACATTTTATGGCAAGCATCACCCCCTCTATTGAGGGTTATATGTACTAGTTAGTACAGTTTTCCTTGTATTCAGTAATTAAGTATGCCATAAACTCGCTATTAATAACGTTCTGTTACTTTCTGGTAGTGCCATTTTTCTTGTTTATCAAATTAAGAGTTTCAACCGTACAAGCATTCCGTAGCTCTCCTCGTGAACCAATGGCCAACTATACTGACTGAAAGTAACAGAAACTTCTCAGGCAAAACAAAATTTTTAGTAGATGCTTAACTTACAAGAGCCTGGATTATATCATAAATTAAGTTTTGTCACGTCACTTCGTTCGTTTAAGATTTGTGTTGAATTATCATGTTGGAAACTAAACTGTGAAGTTAGCTGCTCTGCTTACTTTGGCTGTTATACAGAAAAAACACTTTTGCAGGCGAAATATTGTTTCATCCTCTTTTATATGGTACTACTGATCTGTGGATTTAGATTTTTTTGTTTTCGCGTAACAAAATTCTCCTTTAAAATTTAGCTGAAACTTGAAGAATAAACTTTTCTGGATTGAATGACAAAGAATGTGAATGTTGAAAGTGTGAGATGTTGGGAAATGGTTGAAGGGAAATGGAAAGCAAAAAAGCGAAAGATCAAATAAAAAGAATCAAGGGAATTTAAATTGAAAAGAGCGAGAGATAAAAAGAATAATAAATGGAATGACTGACAATTCAACGAAGAATGAAAAGAAAGAAAAAGCAGGGAAGGAGTGAGAGATAAGAAGAAATAAAGAAGGAAAAAGAAAGCGAAGAGAGGAGAGAGTTTTATGTCTTTGGAATTCGGTTTGATTAATGGTTTCTAAACGCTTCCTCTCTTTGGACGTTTTTAAACGACATGTGTAGCTAATGATCCATGTTCTAAGCCTACTGTAGGATTTCCGTGGAAGAAAATTACTTGTTGTGTATCTGTTGGAGCTAAACTTTATTTCAAAAAATACCTTAATAAAACATATTAATACATAAGTTTTGTTTTTTTATAAAACAAACCGAAAATATCAAAAGAGTAAAGAAGATTAATTTGATATTTATACTCGCTACAAAAACATAATTTTTGGAGAATTGCCAAAATAATTATTAAGAGTATTAATAAGGAAAATAAAAATAACGCTGGGTATCATTAGTAGTAAATAATTAATAACCACCATTATTAATTCAAGTATTAATTACATTGAACAAACTAATGGCTCAAATTCTTAAGCATCAATTTATTGCTCGAATAAATTAAATTTGTCTTTAAACTTTGAAACAGAAATATAAAAGCACAGATATATTCCTACTTTACGTTGTAATATATCTGTGATTTTCTATGTTTGTTTCAAGTCTACAGTTACATATTTGTTATGAAGAACAGAATTTATCTGGTATGGATACATTATTGTGTATCGCACATGTTAGATTAAAAACAAAACGTTTAGTTTAATTACTTTAAAACGTAATTGGGTTAATTTCTAACACACTTTGAAAAACTTTTCATATTTTCTGCTGAAAAACTTGAATTATTATTATTACGTAATTTTTAATTATTATTCTGTAGTAAGGCTTAACTAACTTGAAAAACAAAATGAGAAATTTCATAATTTTATTTGAATAGTCTTTGACAGGGCACCGACAATAAGGCTGAACTAATTTAAAACAAACAGAAAACTTTAATATTATTTGAAGAGCATCAATAATAAGGCTTAACTGATTTAAAACAAACAAACAGAAAACTAATATTTTTTGAAGAGGCTTTGATAACGCATCGACAATAAGGCTTAACTTATTTAAAACAAACAGAAAACTTTGATATTATTTGAAGAGGCTTTGATGGAGCGTCGACAATAAGGCTTAACTAATTTAAAAGAAAAAACAAACAAACAGAAAACTTGATATTATTTGAAGAGCATCGACAATAAGGCTTAACTAATTAAAACAAACAAGAAACTGTATAAAATGCTTTACGAATGCTTTAACGGAGTTTATTCTAATGGTAAGTGGTATCTTTACGGACACTAAAATCCAGACTTGATTTTTCGATGGTGGACAGAGCACAGTCTATTGTGTAGCATTGCGCTGAAATAAGCGAACCATCCTTAACAATTTCAGCCTTAAGACTTAACTAATTCAAACTAGCAAACAATAAATTTTGTAATATTTTTATAACATCTTTTACAATGCCCCTAACAGCTCAACCGTGAAGTTTGATTAACTGAAGATCATTTTTTTCTAGATATTTTAACTGTTTGTGTATGTTTTAGATAAAAGAAACACTGAATTTACTGTTGAATCTGTTTATCAGACGTGAAGTTTATCTGATTTCCAAGGGAAAATGCACTGAAGTTTTGTTTAACCGAAAAATCGAGATGTAACCTAAAATACAAAGAAATTATAATAGAAAATGGATTTAGCTATAGATTTTTTTTCCATTAAATTGTCAGGGACGGCTTGACTTTACGTCTGGTAAAACTCTTTTTACAGTTCAATAGATGGTAGTTCACATGCCCAGCTAAAAACTAAAGAGAGAGACTTCACCCCTTAACGCTGACAACTAGCAGCGACCAGCATGAGCTATGGGGAGAGGGGGTGGAGTCTGATCTTCAGGATTAATGTGGACGCTGATCCTCTTATCGAACAACGCGCTCTTACGGTTAGAAAATGAAGTCGTACAAAACTGCTATTTAGATGTTGACGAGGTTGGGCCGTACGCGTAACTAGAGACTAGAGGCTATGGTCATTACGTGTGCTGTAAAACCAGTAATACCAATTAAGCCTCGGGCTTATGGAGTGTCAACCTTTATTCATTGACATATGAACTCCAATACTGCGTCATCTCATTCACTATTACTTTAGGACTACAGAATTGCGAAGCTGCTCAGAAAGTAGCTGTAATAACCCTTATATAGTCGATTTAAGTCCAAGCGTGATCAGTCAGAACGTATTTGATACATCCAACAATCGTATTTTGTAATCACTCTGATGTCTGACGCGTGAACTATACGAAACTTGGTAGAACTGCACTGCGCATCTGGGAGATTCACGTGCGGTAGGTTGCAGAACATTAGCGAGTTTCTTCATCTAAAACATCTATGAATGTGAATTATCCTGGTCTCCAACGTCACGTGATTTTTAATGCCACTTTTTCCTTTGTGGTTATTCGAAAACTACACAGCATGAAGCACTTATTAGTTACAACAGGAAGGACACGTTGAATACGTCACTCACGTTCCTTGAAAGCTCCTCCCTCAGCAGTAAATCAGAAGCTTTATAACGCTCAAAACCGAACTTCGATACCCGTAGTTGGCACAGCACAGATAGCTCATTGTGTAGCTTTGCACTTGACAACGAACAAACAAAAACATACTACTCAGTTGTGTACCGTTCACTTACCATAGATACGTAAAGTCCCCCGCTGGTACACCGGCAAGTATACGTACTTACAACGCTAATATCAGAGGTTCGATTTCCCTCGAAGATAGCCCAATGTGGCTTTGGTATAAGAAAACATACACACAGATACTTAAAAAACAAATCGTTGTTGTTAAAAAAATCATAATGTAATTTGCCAACACCAACAAAAGTTTTAGAAAACAGGCAAATAGATTAAAATAATACATAGTTTAAGTTATATATATTATATATATATGCTTGCATAATTACAGACTTATAATATCACAAAAACCGCAAACGATCAACCTTAAACCTACACAAAGCATTTTTGGAATATTTTAAAACAAAACAGATTAATAAAGATTAGTAAACTAATGGAAAATCAGTCAGGAAGTTAAGGAGTTAAACAGAATGGATTAATCGAGAGTTTCACTTTACAACATTACTGAGTCAGGAAGTTAGGGAGTTAAACAGAATGGATTAATCGTGAGTTTCACTTTACAACATTACTGAGAAATACAAACACCTTTCGTTTTACTGAGCACATATTAATTTCGTATATAACCCACTAGCTTTATCTATACAAAGAGCAAAGCATTCTGCAATGTGCAAATAAAAACTGCTGTTTCCTTTTCATTAAAATATTTGCTTCTAGTTTTGGAGAAGTGTCGATTATTAGAGTTATTTTGTTATTTATATATGCAAAAACGGCTCGTTTGGGTTGAGAAAATAATATTTATTTTATTATATTAATATAAGTATAAAGACATTCCTTTATATTGGTTTATTTTGGGTTTAAGTTGTTGTATAAGTAAGGCTTCTTTAATTTTGCGTTTGTTTATGTTTGTTTCTTTATTTAGTATTTGAGTGTTTTCTGTGGTTATGTTGTGTTTATTTATAAATAAAATTATATATTCAAACATCTAACACCGCTCTCTACATTCCGACACTCAGTTGCACAACCCCTTCCAAACATGTGGTCAACTTCCGGTCAGTTACCTCTTTCTTTGTGAACCTGACGATGACCGAAGAAGGTCGAAACGTTGTTCGCTCTTCTATGTAAAATATTTTCTCAACCCAAACGAGCCGTTTTTGCATATATATTTCTCTACAAGTGGGTTTTCTCGACATCATCTGATTATTATTTTGTTATTGTTATCATTATTTCCGAGCTATTTTAGGTTTAAGAAATTCACTTTGCCCGTTTTCAGGAAAAATAAAAATAAAAAGAGAGAAAATGAAGTCTAAATCACCAAGTTTTTGTCAAGAAGTAGTTTCTAAAGTTCTGTTTAGTTCTGTTGTTAGCCTCCAGGTGTCTCAGTAATATGTCTGATGGCTCATAACGCTTAAGGTCTTGTTTCGATATCTGCGGTGGTCATAGTCGAGATAACCAATTTGTGTAGGTGTGTAATTAATAAGAAATAAACAAAAATTATGTTATTTTCATCTTTCGATTGCACAATTCTATAAAGTTGTTTTGTGCACTGGTTTCATTTTTTATTTTGTCTCATATTTCTTGTCTGCTTATGTTTCTACACTTATCATGTATTTTTCCTTTTTTTTTGAGGGGAGGAGGGAATATTTCTTACGTAAAGACTAACTCGGGAAGATCTTCTTGTGGGCTGAGGGTGGCCTAGTGCTTAGTGTGCTCCATACTGCAAATCCATGAGTCCATTGCTCGCGCCTCGTTTTCTCAAAAAAACCCGCTTCACATTTTGAAGGTCAAATCCCACCATTCGGTCAGATAAGAGTTGGGGGTGGGTGCCGTTGATTAGCTGCTTTCCTTCAAGTCAGTTGAAAATTAAGATCGGATATCACAAAAACAATACTGTGTGTGTGAAGTTTGTTTTTCAATCTCGCGTAAAGCTACACGAGGGCTATTTGCGTTAGTCGTCCCTAATTTAGCAATGTAAGACTGGAGGGAAGGCGGCTAGTCATCACCACCCACCGCCAACTCTTGGGCTACTCTTTTACCAACGAATAGTCGGATTAATCGTCACATTATAAAACCCCCATGGCTGAGAGAGCAAGCATGTTTGGTGTGACGGGGATTCGAACCCGCGACCCTCAGATTACGAGTCGAGTGCCTAAACCTACGTGGCCATGCCAGGTCTCCATTTGTTACGTATAACCTAACTTTGGACTATCTTGTCTGTTGTTTTTTAAAAGTAACTTCGTCAAAAACTACTAAACATATGAGACATAATCATCTCATAAACAACTCGTAAAGTTCGTAATACGATAATCTACGGAACACGAACAGAATATTAACCAGAATGATAATTTAAACCGAAAATGACAAAAACGAAACGTCACTGAAACTTATAATAGTATTAAAGTGTTTAGAACTTTACCATCTATGAAGGACACTTCCTAACCACGTGTGTTCTCCGCCAGGTGACAAATTTCTTCTCAGAAGACTGTGTAGGACCAAAATCCGAAGAAGACGTGAATAGAAACTAGTTTCCTAATATTCATACTAATATTTTGTACGAAAAGTTTTCTTTTTTTAGTTAATGTTGTAAACACATTAATGTTTGGTGTTCCGACCCTCAGAACAGGTATGATTTTATCCTTCTGTTGATAAGAGAGTGAGGACTCACGTTCCTACAGATACCATTAACAGTTTACACCTCTCGCTGTGTGATTCAACATCTTTTGAAGTTAGTTATTTTCGAGTTTCGGGTAATGATTTTTTTTAAAACTGACAAATAAAGTAGTCTAATATAAGACACGGAGCGATGTAGTACTTCCGCAGCGTCACCAATCATATACTATTTCAAGAGTAAATAAAAAATAATATTAAGAGTAACGTGTATTTATTTCTTGCTTTTCAAATTTACATGTCATGCTGTATTGTAGTCTAGAGAGTATATAATTCTTCTCGTGATTCATGGCATACACACATTTTATTGATGTTAAACGTTCTTCAAGCATAGTCATTTTACCGTCTACTGACTGACTGGCAGATAACACTGCTATCTACTAGTGCTAGTGGTTAAAACAGGTGACCCCCTCCAAGTGGCCTTCTGCACCGTTTTGGGGAAATGATCCAAACTCTACCCTACCTCTTAAAGATAAACATTTTAAGTCCCAAGTTATTTCAGCTAAGATTATCTTCACATCAAGACGGTCGAAACTCCGTTGTTTACAAATACAAACAGAAAAACAGACATACAGAATAAAAACGTTCATTTTGTCCAGTAAAGAGAACGAAACGTCACTCACAACAGCATTGTTTCTATCTAGTTAAAACAGTGAAACGCGATGTTTATTGGAAGGTTATACGCTTTCCTTTCTTCGGGTGGAGAAAGTGAAACGTCACATACGAAGAGTTATTTCCATTTGGTAGCTTGCTTTTCCAACAGACGTTTCGTTGACTGACAGACTTCGTCCTTAACTAACCAATGACCATTTATCTATCGTTACAGAGTATAGAACAGAAGTATTCATTTGTTAGATGAAATACACTGAAACCTGTTCTTACAAAAGAGAGGCATTGAGCCACAATGAAAAAAAAATATTAAAGAACTAAAAAAACATGAACCAACTATACTGGTAAGTTGGATTTGTTTTTGTAGCGACATTAGGCTCATTGGCTTGTTTTTCAGTTTCTGAAATTGGTAGACAATTACGTACCAAATTAAATATTAAAAAAAAGCATAAAACTGAAAAAAGAGATACAAAATGTACCTGAAAGCTTGAATTTTTTGGCTTTGTTTTAGTATCTTGTGCCGACGTTGAAAAAAACAAAACAAAACAAACGAAAACCTTGTTTACGTCAGAAGCTAGACAGATGATGAGGCTAGGCTATTAACTAATACATTGAGACGTGTCCATTGGGTGTGAGAGAATTGCGACCGTTACCTCGCCTGTGGGCTCGTCTGCTGCTGTCAATGACAGCCAATGAGTCATTTCCCTTACAAAAATTCGTCACAGGCGTTATTTGGCCTCATGAACCCAGGACTGACACTGTAACATTCGGCTAATCCCATCCATTTCATTATCTAAATTTAAGGCAACATCCGTGAAATGGGATGTTGAAATACCCAACAAATGACGATTTTAACTCTAACTGAACGAGCCTATGAAGAAGGGTCGTTATCCACGTAAAAAGTCAGGCTTTGAGACAACTTTCAGTGTTTGGAAGTTATATATGATATAACGGATCAACCTTCCAATGGATCATGTATAACTGGCCAACCTGGCAATAAATTTATGATGATAAAAAAAACGGTGTATCATAATAAAGAAGCCTGGCAATAGATTTGTGATGGCAAAAATAATGTTTCATAATGAAGAAACCTAGTAATGGATTCGTTCTGGGAAAATAATGTTTCATTACAAAGAAATCTTGTAATGGATTCGTGATGGAAAAACAGTGTTTCATAATAAAGAAATCTGGCAATATATTCGTGTTGCAAAAATAAGCTCTCACTACAAAGAACCTTGGCAGTAGATTCGTGATTTGGAAAACATGATTGCATAATAATGGTGAAGACAGTTTACAAAACACACATTTTTATTTACTAAAATATTCTAATGTTTTGGGGTACACTTACTCCATCTTCAGTGAAATCTGGAAACATTATTTTTATCATATTTATTAAATAATGTTATAAGAACTTCAATAACTAATTTACTCGAAATATTCATTAGAGAGTTAAAAAAGCAGGAACTAGAGTTTATAGAATGTTATGTGAGTGGCAGGAATTAAGAGTTGCACGAAAAAACAAGTTATTAATATAAACCTTAATTAACAAACGACTGTCCAAATAGTTTAAATAAAACTATCTTAATCCTAACTATATTATTAAGAGCCGATCTGCCTTTAGCTGTGAGTAAGCTTTCTTTAATATATAGTTTAGGGTCTGTGATTTCAGTATGCCAAAGAATGGATGAGTGGTGGGAATGAATTAATGGACGGTCAGTACTAGTCGGTACTCCTAAATGGTCACAGTTTTAGTTTTTATGCGATTTTTTTCTTTTTTAAAGAACGTGACCTTATTGTCACTACACGTGTATGTTTTTGTTTATAAATTCACAAATTAGACTGGGCTAAGTATAATCTATTGATAACTCACACCTTTTGTTTGCGTTTTGCCTGTTTTAAAACTTAATTACGTGACGTGTATTTGGAATTCTGTAATGAAAGTGTTCACAATCTGTGAGTTCCCTGTTAAAGTGGTGTGTGGAAAAACTGCATAACTACGAAAAGCAGACTATCTGTTGTGTTCACCAAGAGGAATCAAATCCCTGATTGTAGCGTTGCATATTTGTAAACTTACTGTTGGCCTACTAGTGGACAACTACGAAAAGAAAGATACAGCGTATTGTATCTGCAAGTAACATGGTTGATATCACAAACATATTAGGCCTAATGGCAATATATCGATTCAACTGTGTATACACTTTTTATTTTAGCCCTTAGGTCGCTTAGACTGTTGAAACACCCCATAAATATTGATGCTTGACCAGTGATTATCAGGAAATTTGGCCTCGTGACGTCCATCTTTTTTCCAGATAATCGTCAATAATTTAGCCATGAAAGACAAGAGAGAAGGCAACTAGTTAACGCCACTTACCACCAACTGTTGAGAAACTTTTACCAACGAATAGTGAGATTGCCCGAAACATTATAACGCTTTCATGGGCGAAAAAGCGAGTATACTCGTTCTTGGAGATTCAAACTTGCGACCCGCAGATTGCGAGTCGAGAGACCTAACCACTAACGCCAAGCCTTTTGCAAAGAATAATAATAAATTAGTCGTCCTGTACCTTTGAGCGAAATTCGAACCAAATTCACAAAGCACCTTTCTTTTATTAATTTGTTTGATTTATGAAGGTGCTAACAGAAAATCGGGTTCTTCCCGATTTCATTACGAGAATGGAGTAACTAAGTGATGCAACTAGAGCCGCCACGATACATGTGAATAAATCAATTGACTTCCCAGGAAACATAGCGGTATCACTGCTGTTAGGATAGTGTGGTACTCAAAAATGCGGGCACGGAGAGACAGCCCTCCTTACGTAACAAGAAAACGGGCAACGGAACAAAGAGTGGATGTCGATAAATGTATTTTTGACTCGTGTTCGAACGTTCTAGAACTTTTAACGTGATTGCTTTTCTCACAGTCAACACGTGCCCCATGCGATTAATTATTCCTTGTCGTCGTGTTTCCTTTTACAATGATTACCTTTTGTCATATATGCTTCAGGTGCTTGGTACGTCACATGTTTCAAATCCCTGCTCTCCCCAGCAGAGAGGAGCTGAAACTCACCATGTGCTGATTCCTGGATTTCTCACAATTATTAGCAATCATAAAAACTTGTGAGTAACAGAAGACACCAATGTTTAATAATATATACCAACCACATTATATCTGTCATATCCAGTAGCACCCCCGTTGCACGGCGGTATGTCTGAGGACTCACACTTCAAAAATCCAAGTTCCAATACCTGTTGTGGGCAGAGCACAGACAGCCTAATGTGTAGCTTTGTGATTAATTCCAAATAATCAATCAGTCACATACAATACCAACGGGGCCCAGCATGGCCAAGCGTGTTAAGGCGTGCCACTCGTAATCTGAGAGTCGCGGGTTCGCATCCCGGTCGCGCCAAACATGCTCGCCCTTTCAGCAGTGGGGGCGTTATAACGTGATGGTCAATCCCACTATTCGTTGGTAAAAGAGTAGCCCAAGAGTTGGCGGTGGGTAGTGATGACTAACTGCCTTCCCTCTAGTCTTACACTGCTAAATTAGGGACGGCTAGCACAGATAGCCCTCGAGTAGCTTTGTGCGAAATTCCGAAACAAACAAACAAACAATCCAATACCAACGAAACAACCTCGACAACGTTACTTAATAACTGCATAAGGGTTGACATTAATTTTCAATGTGTAAGTAAACTCAACTTAGAATACTTACAACTTGTACATGAGTTAATAAATATTTTATAATAAAAGATAAAAATATTGACATGTGTAGAAAAGTGAACATGTTCGAGGTTTCTAATATTTTATAATAAATGAATTTGCTTTAAAACGTTGCCAACAAAACCAAACTACATGTTGACCGATTCTAAAATATAATGTTATAAACGAAACCAAACTCTTCATGTTGACCGATTCTACAATATAATGTTATCAATGAAACCAAACTCTACATGTTGACTGATTATACAATATAATGTTATCAACAAAACCAAACTCTACATGTTCATTGATTCTACAATATAATACTATCAACAAAACCAAACTCTACATGTTCATTGATTCTACAATATAATGCTATCAACAAACCAAACTCTACATGTTGATTGATTCTACAATATAATGTTATGAACAAAACCAAACTCTACATGTTGACCGATTCTACAATATAATGTTATAAAAGAAACCAAACTCTAGATGTTGATTGATTCTACAATATAATGCTATCAACAAAACCAAACTCTTCATGTTGACTGATTATACAATATAATGCTATCAACAAAACCAAACTCTACATGTTGACTGATTATACAATATAATGTTATCAACAAAACCAAACTCCTCAGGTTGACTGATTCTATAATATAATGTTATCAACAAAACCAAACTTTACATGTTGAGTGATTCAACAACATAATTTTATCAACAAAACCAAACTCTTCAAGTTGAGTGATTCAACAGTATAATGTTATCAACGAAACGAAAGCTAACTCTACTCCTCGACTGATTCTACAATAGAATGTTATCAGCAAAACCACACTGTCCATGTTGAGTGATTCAACAATATAATGTTATCAACGAAACCTAACTCCACACTTCCACTGATTCTACAATAGAATGTATCAGCATGACCAAACTGTCCATGTTGCGTGATTTTACAATTGAATGTTATCAACAGAACCAAACTCTACATGTTGACTGATTCAACAATATAATGTTATCAACAAAACCAAACGTTACATGTTGAGTGATTCAACAACATAATAATATCAACAAAACCAAACTCTTCATGTTGAGTGATTCAACAATATAATGTTATCAACGAAACCTAACTCCACACTTCGACTGATTCTACAATAGAATGTATCAGCATGATCAAACTGTCCATGTTGCGTGATTTTACAATTGAATGTTATCAACAAACCAAACTCCACATGTTGACTGATTCAACAACATAATATTATCAACAAAACCAAACTCTTCATGTTGAGTGATTCAACAATATAATGCTATCAACGAAAGCAAACTCTACATGTTGACTGATTCTACAATATAATGATATCAACGAAACCAAACTCTACATGTTGACTGACTCAACAATATAATGTTATCAACGAAACCAGAACCTTCATGTTGAGTGATTCAAGAATATAATATTATCAACAAAACCAAACTCTTCATGTTGAGTGATTCAACAATATAATGTTATCAATGAAACCAAACTCTACATGTTGACTGATTCTACAATATATTGTTATCAACGAAACCAAACTCTACTCCTCGACTAATTCTACAACAGTATGTTATCAGCAAAAAAAAATTATCCATGTTGAGGGATTCAACAATATAATATTATCAACGAAACCTAACTACACACGTCGACTGATTCTACAATAGAATGTTATCAGCATGACCAAACTGTCCATAATGCGTGATTTTTAATTGAATGTTATCAACGAAACCAGATTCTTCAAAGTTGAGTGATTGAACAATATAATGTTATCAAGAAAACCAAACTCTTCCTCTTGACCGATTCTACAATATAATGTTATAAACGAAAACAAACTCTTTATTTTGACAGATTCAACGATATAATATTATCAACAAAACCAAACTCTCCATGTTGAGTGATTCAACAATATAATGTTATCAACAAAACGAAACTCTTCATGTTGATTCATTCTACAAGATAATGTTATCAACGAAACTAAACACTTCATGTTGTCTGATTCTACAATATAATGTTATCAATAAAACCAAACTTTACATGTTGATTGATTCTACAATATAATGTTATCAACGAAACAAAGCTCTACATGTTCACTGATTCAACAATATAATGTTATAAACGAAACCAAATTGTTCATGTTGAGTGATTCAACAATATAATGTTATCAAGGAAACCAAACTCTACATGTTGACAGATTCTACAATATATTGTTTTCAACGAAACCAAACTCCACTCCTCGACTAATTCTACAACAGTATGTTATCAGCAAAACACACTGTCTATGTTGAGGGATTCAACAATATAATATTATCAACGAAACCTAACTCCACACGTCGACTGATTCTACAATAGAATGTTATCAGCATGATCAAACTGTCCATGTTGCGTGATTTTACAATTGAATGTTATCAAAGAAACGAGACTCTTCATGTTGAGTGATTCAAAAATATGATTTTACCAAGAAAACCAAACTCTACATGTTGACTGACTCAACAATATAATGTTATCAACGAAACTAATTTCTTCATGTTGACTGATTCTACAATATAATATGATATTATCAACGAAACCAAACTTTTCATGTTGAGTGATCTAACAACATGATATTATCAACGTAACCAAACACTTCGTGTTGACTGATTCTACAACATAATATCATCAACAAAACCAAACTCTTCATGTTGAGTGATTCAACAATATAATGTTAACAACGAAAGCAAACTCTACATGTTGATTGATTCTACAATATAATGTTATCAAAGAAACCAAACTGTTCATGTTGACTGATTCTACAATATAATGTTATCAACAAAACCTAACTCTACATGTTGACTGATTCTACAATATATTGTTTTCAACGAAACCAAACTCCACTCCTCGACTGATTCTACAATAGTATGTTATCAACGAAACCAAACTCTTCATGTTGAGTGATTCAACAATATAATGTTAACAACGAAAGCAAACTCTACATGTTGATTGATTCTACAATATAATGTTATCAAAGAAACCAAACTGTTCATGTTGACTGATTCTACAATATAATGTTATCAACAAAACCTAACTCTACATATTGACTGATTCTACAATATATTGTTATCAACGAAACCAAACTCTTCATGTTGACTGATTCTACAATATAATGTTATCAACGAAACCAAACTCTTCATGTTGACTGATTCTATAATATAATATTATCAACAATACCAAACTCTTCATGTTGAGTGATTCAACAATTTAATGTTATCAACAAAACCAAACTTTTCATGTTGACTGATTCAACAATATAATGTTATTAACGAAACGAAACTCTTCCTGATTACTAATTCTACAATATAATGTTATCAACGAAACCAAACTATTTATATTGACTGATTTTACAATATAATGTTATAAACAAAACCAAACACTTCATGTTGACTGATTCTACAATATAATGTTATCAACAAGATTAAAATTTACATATTGATTGATTCTACAATATAGTGTTATCAACGAAAGCAAACTCTACATGTTGACTGATTCTACAATATATTGTTAACAACGAAACCAAACACTTCATGTTTTCTGATTCTACAATATAATATTATCAACAAAACTAAACTTTACATGTTGATTGATTCTACAATATAATGTTATCAAGAAAACCAAACTCTACATGTCGACTGACTCTACAATATATTGTTATCAAAGAAACTAAACTCTACTCCTCGACTGATTCTACAATAGTATGTTATCAGGAAAACCACACTGTCCATGTTGAGTGATTCAACAATATAATTTTATCAACGAAACCGAACTTTACTCCTTGACTGATTGAACAATATAATGTTATCAACAAAACCGAACTTTACTTCTCGACTGATTCAACAGTAGAATGTATCAGCATGACCAAACTGTCCATGTTACGTGATTTTTAATTGATTGTTATCAACGAAACCCAACTCTTCATGTTGACCGATTCTGCAATATAATATTATCAACAAAACCAAACTCTTCATGTTGAGTGGCTTAAGAACATGATATTATCAACAAAACCAAACTCTTCATGTTGAGTGATTCAACAATATAATGTTACCAACGAAAGCAAACTCTACATGATGACTGATTCTACAATATCTTGTTATTAACGAAACCAAACTCTTAGTGTTGACTGATTCTGCAACATAATGTTATCAACAAAATCAAACTTTACATGTTGATTGATTCCAGAATATAATGTTATCAAGAAAACCAAACTCTACATGTCCACTGACTCTACAATATATTGTTATCAACGAAACGAAACTCTACTTCTCGACTGATTCTACAATAGTATGTTATCAGGAAAACCACACTGTCCATGTTGAGTGATTCAACAATATAATTTTATCAAAGAAATTGAACTTTACTCTTCGACTGATTGAACAATATAATGTTATCAACAAAACCGAACTTTACTTCTCGACTGATTAAAAATAGAATGTATCAGCATGACCAAACTGTCCATGTTGCGTGATTTTTAATTGATTGTTATCAACGAAACCCAACTCTTCATGTTGACCGATTCTGCAATATAATATTATTAAGAAAACCAAACACTTCATGTTGAGTGGCTTAAGAACATGATATTATCAACAAAACCAAACTCTTCATGTTGAGTGATTCAACAATATAATGTTACCAACGAAAGCAAATTCTACATGTTGACTGATTCTACAATATCTTGTTATTAACGAAACCAAACTCTTCATGTTGAGTGATTCAACAATATAATGTTATCAACAAAACGAAACTCTTCATGTTGATTCATCCTACAAGATAATGTTATCAACGAAACTAAACACTTCATGTTGTCTGATTCTACAATATAATGTTATCAAGAAAACCAAACTTTACATGTTGATTGATTCTACAATATAATGTTATCAACGAAACAAAACTCTACATGTTCACTAATTTAACAATATAATGTTATAAACGAAACCAAACTGTTCATGTTGAGTGATTCAACAATATAATGTTATCAAGGAAACCAAACTCTACATGTTGACAGATTCTACAATATATTGTTTTCAACGAAACCAAACTCCACTCCTCGACTAATTCTACAACAGAATGTTATCAGCAAAACACACTGTCCATGTTGAGGGATTCAACAATATAATATTATCAACGAAACCTAACTCCACACGTCGAATGATTCTACAATAGAATGTTATCAGCATGACCAAACTGTCTATGTTGCGTGATTTTAAAATTGAATGTTATCAACGAAACGAGACTCTTGATGTTGAGTGATTCAAAATTATGATTTTACCAAGAAAACCAAACTCTACATGTTGACTGACTCAACAATATAATGTTATCAACGAAACCAATCTCTTCATGTTGACGGATTCTACAATATAATATTAACAACGAAACCAAACTTTTCATGTTGAGTGATCTAACAACATGATATTATCAACGTAACCAAACACGTCATGTTGACTGATTGTACAATATGATGTTATCAACAAAACCAAACTCTTGATATTGGGTGGTTTAACAACATGATATTATCAACAAAACCAAACTCTTCATGTTGAGTGATTCAACAATAAAATGTTAACAACGAAAGCAAACTCTTCATGTTGACTGATTCTACAATATAATATTATCAACAAAACCAAACTCTTCATGTTGAGTGATTCAACAATTTAATGTTATCAACAAACCCAAACTTTTCATGTTGACAGATTCAACAATATAATGTTATTAACGAAACGAAACTCTTCCTGATTACTGATTCTACAATATAATGTTATCAACAAAACAAAGCTCTACATGTTGACTGATTCAACAATATAATGTTATCAACGAAACCAAACTATTTATATTGACTGATATTACAATATAATGTTATCAACAAAACCAAACACTTCATGTTGACTGATTCTACAATATAATGTTATCAACAAGATTAAAATTTACATGTTGATTTATTCTACAATATAATGTTATCAAGAAAACCAAACTCTACATGTCGACTGGCTCTACAATATATTGTTATCAACGAAACTAAACTCTTGATGTTGACTGATTCAACAATATAATGTTATTAACAAAACCAAACTCTTTATGTTGAGTGATTCAACAATATAATCTTATTAACGAAAGCAAATTCTACATGTTGACTGATTCTACAATATATTGTTGTCAACGAAACCAAACCCTTCATGTTGACTGATTTAACAGTATAATGTTATCAACGAATCCAAACTCTTCATGTTGAGTGATTCAACAATAAAATATTATCAGCGAAAACAAACTCTACATGTTGTCTGATTTTATAATATATTGTTATCAACGAAACCAAACTCTTCATGTTAAATGAATAAACAACATGATATTATCAATAAAACCAAACTCTTTATATTGAGTGATTCAACAATATAATCTTATCAACGAAAGCAAATTCTACATGTTGATTGATTCTACAATATATTGTTGTCAACGAAACCAAACTCTTCATGTTGACTGATTCAACAGTATAATGTTATCAACGAATCCAAACTCTTCATGTTGAGTGATTCAACAATAAAATGTTATCAGCGAAAACAAACTCTACATGTTGTCTGATTTTATAATATATTGTTATCAACGAAACCAAACTCTACTCCTCGACTGATTCAACAATAGAATGTATCATCATGACCAAACTGTCCATGTTGCGTGATTTTTAATTGATTGTTATCAACGAAACCCAACTCTTCATGTTGACCGATTCTGCAATATAATATTATTAAGAAAACCAAACTCTTCATGTTGAGTGGTTTAAGAACATGATATTATCAACAAAACCAAACTCTTCATGTTGAGTGATTCAACAATATAATGTTACCAACGAAAGCAAACTCTACATGTTGACTGATTCTACAATATAATATTATCAACAAAACCAAACTTTACATGTTGATTGATTCTGCAACATAATGTTATCAACAAAATCAAACTTTACATGTTGATTGATTCCAGAATATAATGTTATCAACGAAACCAAACTCTTCATGTTGACTGATTCTACAATACAATGTTATCAACAAAACCAAATTTACATGTTGATTGATTCCACAATATAATGCTATCAATGAAACCAAACTCTTGATGTTGACTGATTCTACAAAACATTGTTATCAATAAAATAAATTCTACTTGTTGATTGATTCTACAATATATTGTTATTAATGAAACCACACTCTTCATGTTGACTGATTCACCAATATAATGTTATCAACGAAAACAAATTCTTCATTTTGAGTTATTCGACAATATAACGTTATCAATGAAACCAAACTTTATATGTTGACTGATTTTACAATATAATGTTATCAACGAAACCGAACTTTAATTCTCGACTGATTTAACAATATAATGTTATCAACGAAACCGAACTTTACTCCTCGACTGATTCAACAATAGAATGTATCAGCATGACCAAACTGTCCATGTTGGGTGATTTTTAATTGATTGTTATTAACGAAACCAAACTCTTCATGTTGACTGATTCTACAATATAAGATTATCAACAAAACCAAACTTTACATGTTGATTTATTCTACAATATAATGTTATCAACGAAACAAATTTTTCATGTTGACTGATTCTACAATATAATATTATCAACAAACCAAACTCATCATGTTGAGTTATTCAAAAATATCATGTTTTCAACGTAACTAAACATTTCATGTTGACTGATTCAACAATATAATGTTATCAACGAAACGAACTTTACTTCTCGACATATTCAACAATAGAATGTATCAGCATGACCAAACTGTCCATGTTGCATGATTTTTAATTGATTGTTATTAACGAAACCAAACTCTTCATGTTGACTGATTCTACAGTATAATATTATCAACAAAACCAAACTTTTCATGTTGATTGATTCTGCAACATAATGTTATGAATAAAACCTAACTCTACATGCTACCTGATTCAATAATATAATGTTATCAACGAAAGCAAACTCTACATGTTTACTGATTCTACAATATATAATTATCAACAAAACCAAAGTTTACATGTTGACTGATTCTATAAGATATTGTTATCAATAAAATAAATTCTACTTGTTGATTGATTCTATAATATCTTATTATTAATGAAACCACACTCTTCATGTTGACTGATTCAACAATATAATGTTATCAACGAAACCAAATTCTTCATGTTGAGTTATTCGACAATATAACGTTATAAATGAAACTAAACTCTACATGTTGACTGATTCTACAATATATTGTTATCAAAGAAACCAAACTCTACTCCTCGACTGAATCTACAATAGTATGTTATCAGCAAAACTTCACAGTCAATGCTGAGGGATTCAACAATATAATGTTATCAACGAAACCTAACTCCACACATCGAATGATTCAACAATAGAATGTTATCAGCATGACCAAACTGTTCATGTTGCGTGATTTTACAATATAATGTTATCAACAAAACCAAACTCTTCATGTTGAGTGATTCAACAACATAATATTATCAACAAAACCAAACTCTTCATGTCGAGTGATTCAACAATATAATGTTATCAACAAAACAAAACTTTTCATGTTTACTGATTCTACAATATAATGTTATCAACGAAACCAAACTTTTTATATTGACTGATTTTACAATATAATGTTATAAATGAAAGCAAACTGTACATGTTGACTGATTCTACAGTATATCGTTAACAATGAAACCAAACTATTCATGTTTACTGATTCAACAATATAATATTATCAACAAAACCAAACTCTTCATATTGAGTTATTCAACAACATAATATTATCAACAAAACCAAACTCTTTCTGTTGAGTTATTCAACAACATAATATTATCAACAAAACAAAACTTTTCATGTTGACTGATTTAACAATATAATGTTAACAACGAAACCAAACTCTCCATGTTGACTGAATTAACGATATAATTCAACCAAGAAAACCAAATTCTACATGTTGACTGATTCTACAATATATTGTTATTAATGAAACTAAACTCTACTTTTCGACTGATTTTACAATAGTATGTTATCAGTAAAACCGCACTGTCCATGTTGTGTGATTCAAAAATATAATGTTATAAACGAAACCAAACTGTACTCCTCGACTGATTCAACAATAGAATGTTATCAGCATGACCAAACTATCCATGTTGCGTGATTATACAATTGAATGTTATCAACGAAACCAGACTCTTCAAAGTTGAGTGATTCAACAATATAATGTTATCAACAAAACCAAACTCTCCCTGTTGACCGATTCTACAATATAATGTTATCAACGAAACCTAACACTTCATGCTGTCCGATTCTGCAATATAATTTTATAAACGAAAACAAACTCTTCATGTTGACTGATTCTACAATATAATATTATCAACAAACCAAACTCCTTATGATGAGTGATTCAAGAATATCATGTTTTCAACGAAACTAAACACTTCATGTTGACTGATTCAACAATATAATGTTATCAACGAAACCGAACTTTACTTTTCGAGTGATACAACAATAGAATGTATCAGCATGACCAAACTGTTCATGTTGGGTGATTTTTATTTGATTGTTATTAACGAAACCAAACTCTTCATGTTGACTGATTCTACAATATAAGATTATCAACAAAACCAAACTTTACATGTTGATTGATTCTGCAGCATAATGTTATCAACAAAATCAAACTTTACATGTTGATTTATTCTACAATATAATGTTATCAACGAAACCAAACTCTTCATGTTGACTGATTGTACAATATAATGTTATCAACAAAACGAAACTCTATATATTGACTGATTCTGCAATATAATATTGTCAACAAATCCAATCTTTACATGTTGATTGATTCTACAATATAATGTTATCAAGAAAACCAAACTCTACCTGTTCAGTTACTCTACAATATATTGTTATCAACGAAATCAAACTCTTTATGTTGACTGATTCAACAATGTAATGTTATCAACGAAACCAAACTCTTCATCTTGATTGATTCTACAATATAATGTTATCAACAAAACCAAACTCTCCATGTTGACTAAATCTACAATATATTGTTATCAACGAAACCAAACTCTACTTTTGGACTGATTTTACAATAGTATGTTGTCAGTAAAACCACACTGTTCATGTTGAGTGATTCAACAGTATAATGTTATCAACGAAACCAAACTCTACTCCTCGACTGAATCAACAATAGAATGTATCAGGATGACCAAACTATCCATGTTGCGTGATTTTACAATTGAATGTTATCAACGAAACCAGACTCTTCAAAGTTGAGTGATTCAACAATATAATGTTATCAACAAAACCAAACTCTTCCTGTTGACCGATTATACAATATAATGTTTTCAACGAAACTTAACACTTCATGTTGACCGATTCTGCAATATTATGTTATCAACGAAAAAAAAACTTCTCATGTTTACTGATTCTACAATATAATGTTATCAACAAAATCAAACTCTTCATGTTGATTGATTCTACAATAGAATGTTATCAACGAAAGCAAACTCTACATTTTGACTGATTCTACAATATAATATTATCAACAAAACCAAACTTTAATCATTGATTGATTCTGGAACATAATGTTATCAAAAAATCAAACTTTAAATATTGATTGATTCTACAATATAATGTTATCAACGAAATCAAACTCTTCAAGTTGACTGATTCTACAATATAATGTTACCAACAAAATTAAAATTTACATGTTCAGTGATTCTACAATATAATATTATCAATAAATCCAAACTCTTGATGTTGAGTGATTCAACAATATAATGTTATCAACAAAACCAAACTTTTCATGTTGACTGATTCAACAATATAATGTTATAAACGAAACCAAACTCTTCATGTTTACTGATTCTACAATATAATGGTATCAACAAAACCAAACTCTTAATGTTGAGTGATTAAACAATATAATGTTATCAACAAAACCAAACTCTTCCTATTGACCGATTCTACAATATAATGTTATCAACGAAACCTAACACTTCATGCTGTCCGATTCTGCAATATAATGTTATAAACGAAAACAAACTCTTCATGTTGACTGATTCTACAATGTATTGTTATCAACGAAACCAAACTCTACTTTTCGACTGATGTTACAATAGTATGTTGTCAGTAAAACCACACTGTTCATGTTGAGTGATTCAACAGTATAATGTTATCAACAAAACCAAACTCTTCACGTTGACCGATTCTGCAATATAATGTTATAAACGAAAACAAACTCTTCATGTTGACTGATTCTACAATATAATTTTATCAACGAAATTAAACACTTCATATTGACTGTTTCAACAATATATTGTTATCAACGAAACCAAACTGTTCATGTTGAGTGATTCAACAATATAATGTTATCAACGAAACTAAACTCTACATGCTGACTGATTCTACAATATATTGTTATCAACGAAACCAAACTCTACTCCTCGAATGATTCTACAACAGTATGTTATCAGCAAAACACACTATCCATGTTGATGTATTCAACAATATAATATTATCAACAAAACATAACTCCACACGTCGATTGATTCTACAATAGAATGTTATCAGCATGACCAAACTGTCCATGTTGACTGATTTTACAATATATTGTTATCAACGAAACCAAACTCTACTCCTCGAATGATTCTACAACAGTATGTTATCAGCAAAACATACTATCCATGTTCATGTATTCGACAATATAATATTATCAACAAAACATAACTCCACACGTCGATTGATTCTACAATAGAATGTTATCAGCATGACCAAACTGTCCATGTTGACTGATTCTACAATATAATATTATCAACGAAACCAAACTTTTCATGTTCAGTGATTTAACAATATGATATTATCAACGAAACCAAACTCTTCATGTTGACTGATTCTATAATATAATGTAATCAACAAAACCAAACTCTTAATGTTGAGTGCTTTAAAAACATGATATTATCAACAAAACCAAACTCTTCATGTTGAGTGCTTCAACAATATAATGTTATCAACGAAAGTAATCTCTACATGTTGACTGATTCTACAATATAATATTATCAACAAAACCAAACTTTACTCGTTGATTGATTCTGCAACATAATGTTATCAACAAAATCAAACTTTACATATTGATTGATTCTACAATATAATGTTATCAACGAAACCAAACTCTTCATGTTGACTGATTCTAAAATATAATATTATCAACAAAACCAAACTCTTCATGTTGAGTGATTCAAGAATATAATGTTATCAACAAAACCAAACTTTTAATGTTGACTGATTCTAGAATATAATGTTATCAACGACACCAAACTTTTCATGTTGACTGATTCAACAGTATAATGTTATTAACGACACCAAAATCTTCCTGTTTACAGATTCTGGAATATAATGTTATCAACTAAACCAAACACTTCCTGTTGACTGATTTTACGATATAATGTTATCAACAAAATTAAAATTTATATGTTGATTGATTCTACAATATAGTGTTATCAACGAAAACAAACTGTACATGTTGATTGATTCTGCAATATGTTGTCAACAACGAAATCCAACTCTTCATGTTTACTGATTATACAATATAATATTATAAACGAAACCAAACTCTTCATGTTGACTGATTCTAGAATATAATATTATCAACAAAATCAAACTCTTCATGTTGAGTGATTCAACAACATAATATTATCAACAAAACCAAACTCTTCATGTTCAGTGTTTCAAGAATATTATGTTATCAACAAAACCAAACTTTTCATGTTGACTGATTCAACAATATAATGTTAACAACGAAACCAAACTCTCCAAGTTGACTGAATTAACAATATAATTTTACGAACAAAACCAAACTCTTCATGTTGACTGACTCAAGAATATAATGTTATGAACGAAACCAAAATCTGAATGTTGACTAATTCTAAAATATATTGTTATCAACGAAACCAAACTCTACTCCTCGACTGATTTTACAATAGTATGTGATCAGTAAAACCACACTCTCCATGATGAGTGATTCAAAAAATAATGTTATCAACGAAACCAAAGTCTACTCCACGACTTATTCTACAATAGAATGTATTAGCATGACCAAACTGTCCATGTTGGTGATTTTACAAATGAATGTTATCAACGAAACTAGACTCTTCAAAGTTGAGTGATTCAACAATATCATTTTATCAACAAAACCAAACTCTTCATGTTGACCGATTCTACAATATAATGTTATCAACGAAACCTAACTTATTATGTTGACCGATTCTGGAATATAATGTTATAAACGAAAACAAACTCTTCATGTTGAGTGATTCTACAATATAATATTATCAACAAAACAAAAGTCTTCATGTTGAGTGATTCAACAATATAATGTTATCAAAAAAACCAAACTTTTGATGTTGATTGATTCAACAATATAATGTTATAAACGAAACCAAACTCTTCATGTTTACTGATTCTACAATATAATGTTATCAACGAAACCAAACTCTTCATGTTGACTGATTCTACAATATAATATTATGAACGAAACCAAACTCTTCATGTTGATTCATTCTACAATATAATGTTATCAACAAAACCAAACTGTACATGTTGACTGGTTCTACTATATATTGTTATCAACGAAACCAAATTCTTCATGTTGAGTGTTTCAACAATAGAATGTTATCAACAAAACCAAACTGTACATGTTGACTGATTCTACTATATATTGTTATCAACGAAACCAAATTCTTCATGTTGAGTGTTTCAACATTATATTATCAACAAAACCAAACTCTTCATGTTGACTGATTCAACAATATAATGTTATCAACAAAACCAAACACTTCATGTTGAGTGATTCAAAAATATAATGTTATCAACAAAACCAAACATTTCATGTTGACTGATTCAACAGTATATTTGTAATTAACGAAACCATACTTTTCCTCTTTACTGATTATGCAATATAATGTTATCAACGACACCAAAAACTTCATGTTGATTGTTTCTACGATATAATGTTATTAACAAAATCAAACTTTACCTGTTGATTGATTCAACAACATAATATTATCAACAACACCAAACTTTTCATGTTGACTGATTCAACAGTATAATGTTATTAACGACACCAAACTCTTCCTGTTTACAGATTCTGGAATATAATGTCATCAACGACACCAAAAACTTCATGTTGACTGTTTCTACGATATAATGTTATGAAGAAAATTAAAATTTACATGATGAGTGTTTCAACAATATAATGTTATCAACGAAACCAAACTCTTCATGTTGACTGATTTTACAATATAGTATTATCACCAAAACTAAACTTTACATGTTGATTGATTCTGCAACATAATGTTATCAACGAAACGAAATTATTTATATTGACTGATTTTACAATATAATGTTATCAGCTAAACCAAACACTTCCTGTTGACTGATTTAACGATATAATGTTATCAACAAAATTAAAATTTATATGTTGATTGATTCTACAATATAGTGTTATCAACGAAAACAAACTGTACATGTTGATTGATTCTGCAATATGTTGTCAACAACGAAATCCAACTCTTCATGTTTACTGATTATACAATATAATATTATAAACGAAACCAAACTCTTCATGTTGACTGATTCTAGAATATAATATTATCAACAAAATCAAACTCTTCATGTTGAGTGATTCAACAACATAATATTATCAACAAAACCAAACTCTTCATGTTCAGTGATTCAAGAATATAATGTTATCAACAAAACCAAACTTTTCATGTTGACTGATTCAACAATATAATGTTAACAACGAAACCAAACTCTCCATGTTGACTGAATTAACAATATAATTTTACGAACAAAACCAAACTCTTCATGTTGACTGACTCAAGAATATAATGTTATGAACGAAACCAAAATCTGAATGTTCACTAATTCTAAAATATATTGTTATCAACGAAACCAAACTCTACTCCTCGACTGATTTTACAATAGTATGTGATCAGTAAAACCACACTGTCCATGATGAGTGATTCAAAAAATAATGTTATCAACGAAACCAAAGTCTACTCCTCGACTTATTCTACAATAGAATGTATTAGCATGACCAAACTGTCCATGTTGGTGATTTTACAAATGAATGTTATCAACGAAACTAGACTCTTCAAAGTTGAGTGATTCAACAATATAATATTATCAACAAAACATAACTCCACACGTCGTTTGATTCTACAATAGAATGTTATCAGCATGACCAAACTGTCCATGTTGACTGATTCTACAATATAATATTATCAACGAAACCAAACTTTTCATGTTCAGTGATTTAACAATATGATATTATCAACGAAACCAAACTCTTCATGTTGACTGATTCTATAATATAATGTAATCAACAAAACCAAACTCTTAATGTTGAGTGCTTTAACAACATGATATTATCAACAAAACCAAACTCTTCATGTTGAGTGCTTCAACAATATAATGTTATCAACGAAAGTAATCTCTACATGTTGACTGATTCTACAATATAATATTATCAACAAAACCAAACTTTACTCGTTGATTGATTCTGCAACATAATGTTATCAACAAAATCAAACTTTACATATTGATTGATTCTACAATATAATGTTATCAACGAAACCAAACTCTTCATGTTGACTGATTCTACAATATAATGTTATGAATAAAACCAAACTCTATATGTTGACTGATTCTAAAATATAATATTATCAACAAAACCAAACTCTTCATGTTGAGTGATTCAAGAATATAATGTTATCAACAAAACCAAACTTTTAATGTTGACTGATTCTAGAATATAATATGATCAACAAAACCAAACTCTTCATGTTGAGTGATTCAAAAATATAATGTTATCAACAAAACCAAACATTTCATGTTGACTGATTCAACAGTATATTTGTAATTAACGAAACCATACTTTTCCTGTTTACTGATTATGCAATATAATGTTATCAACGACACCAAAACTTCATGTTGATTGTTTCTACGATATAATGTTATTAACAAAATCAAACTTTACCTGTTGATTGATTCAACAACATAATATTATCAACAAAACCAAACTCTTCATATTGACTGATTGAAAAATATAATGTTAACAACGAAACCAAACTCTCCATGTTGACTGAATTAACAATATAATTTTACCAACAAAAACAAACTCTTCATGTTGACTGACTATACAATATAATGTTATGAACGAAACCAAACTCTACATGTTTTTAATTCTACAATATATTGTTATTAACGAAACCAAACTCCACTACTCGACTGAATCTACAATAATATGTTATCAGGAAAACACCACAGTCAATGCTAAGGGATTCAACAATATAATGTTATCAACGAAACCTAAATCCACACGTCGAATGATTCTACAATAGAATGTTATCAGTATGACCAAATTTTTCATGTTTCGTGATTTTACAATTGAATGTTATCGACGAAACCAGACTCTTCAAAGTTGAGTGATTCAACAATATAATGTTATCAAGAAAACCAAACTCTTCATGTTTACGGATTCTGCAATACAATGTTATCAACGACACCAAAAACTTCATGTTGACTGTTTCTTCGATATAATGCTATGAACAAAATTAAAATTTACATGTTGAGTGTTTCAATAATATAATGTTATCAACGAAAGCAAACTCTACATGTTGACTGATTCTACAATATATTGTTATCAACGAAACCAAACTCTTCATGTTGACTGATTCTGCAATATAATATTATCACCAAAACCAAACGTTACATGTTGATTGATTCTGAATTATAATGTTATCAACGAAACGAAACTATTTATATTGACTGATTTTACCATATAATGTTATCAACAAAACCAAACACTACCTGTTGACTGATTTTTCGATATAATGTTATCAACAAAATTAAATTTATATGTTGATTGATTCTACAATATAGTGTTATCAACGAAAACAAACTGTACATGTTGATTGATTCTGCAATATGTTGTCAACAACGAAATCCAACTCTTCATGTTTACTGATTATACAATATAATATTATCAACAAAACCAAACTTTACATGTTGATTGATTTTACAATATAATGTTATCAAGAAAACCAAATTCTACATGTCGACTGACTCTAGAATATATTGTTATCAACGAAACCAAACTCTTCATGTTGACTGATTCAACAATATAATGTTATAAACGAAACCAAACTCTTCATGTTGACTGATTCCAGAATATAATATTATCATCAAAACAAAACTCTTCATGTTGAGTGATTCAACAACATAATATTATCAACAAAACCAAACTCTTCATGTTCAGTGAATCAAGAATATAATGTTATCAACAAAACCTAACTTTTCATGTTGACTGATTCAAAATATAATGTTAACAACGAAACCAAACTCTCCATGTTAACTGAATTAACAATATAATTTTACGAACAAAACCAAACTCTTCATGTTGACTGACTCAAGAATATAATGTTATGAACGAAACCAAAATCTGAATGTTGACTAATTCTAAAATATATTGTTATCAACGAAACCAAACTCTACTCCTCGACTGATTTTACAATAGTATGTGATCATTAAAACAACACTCTCCATGATGAGTGATTCAAAAATATAATGTTATCAACGAAACCAAAGTCTACTCCTCGACTTATTCTACAATAGAATGTATTAGCATGACCAAACTGTCCATGTTGGTGATTTTACAAATGAATGTTATCAACGAAACCAGACTCTTCAAAGTTGAGTTATTCAAAAATATCATGTTATCAACAAAACCAAACTCTTCATGTTGCCCGATTCTACAATATAATGTTATCAACGAAACCTAACTTATTTTGTTGACCGATTCTGGAATATAATGTTATAAACGAAAACAAACTCTTTATGTTGACTGATTCTACAATATAATATTATCAACAAAACAAAAGTCTTCATGTTGAGTGATTCAACAATATAATGTTATCAAAAAAACCAAACTTTTGATGTTGATTGATTGAATAATATAATGTTATAAACGAAACCAAACTCTTCATGTTGACTGATTCTACAATATAATATTATGAACGAAACCAAACTCTTCATGTTGATTAATTCTACAATATAATGTTATCAGCAAAACCAAACTGTACATGTTGACTGATTCTACTATATATTGTTATCAACGAAACCAAATTCTTCATGTTGAGTGTTTCAACAATATAATGTTATCAACAAAACCAAACTGTACATGTTGACTGATTCTACTATATATTGTTATCAACAAAACCAAACTCTTCATGTTGAGTGATTCAAAAATATAATGTTATCAACAAAACCAAACATTTCATGTTGACTGATTCAACAGTATATTTGTAATTATCGAAACCAAACTTTTCCTGTTTACTGATTATGCAATATAAAGTTATCAACGACACCAAAAATTTCATGTTGATTGTTTTTACGATATAATGTTATGAATAAAATTAAAATTTACATGTTGATTGATTGTACAATATAGTGTTATCAAGGAAAGCAAACTCTATATGTTGACTGATTCTGCAATATATTGTCAACAACGAAACCAAACTCTTCATGTTTACTGATTTTACAATATAATATTATCAAGAAAACCAAACTTTAGATGTTGATTGATTCTACAATATAATGTTATCAACGAAACGAAACTTTTCATGCTGACTTATTCAACAATATAATGTTACCAACAAAACCAAACTCTCTATGTTGAGTAATTCAAGAATATAATTTTATCAACGAAAGGAAACTCTACATATTGACTGATTCTACAATATATTGTTATCAACGAAACCAAACTCTTCATTTAGACTGATTCTACAATATATTGTTATCAACGAAACCAAACTCTTCATTTTGACTGATTCTACAATATAATATTATCAACAAAACCAAATTTTACGTGTTGATTGATTCAACAATATAATGTTATCAACGAAACCAAACTGTTCATTTTGACTGATTCTATAATATAATGTGAACAACGAAACCAAACTCTTTATGTTGACTGATTCAACAATATAATGTTATCAACAAATCCAAACTCTTCATTTTTACTGATTCTACAATATAATGTTATCAACGAAACCAAACTCTTCATGGTGACTGATTCAACAATATAATATTATCAATAAAACCAAACTCTTCATGGTGAGTGATTCAACAATATAATGTTATCAACAAAACCTAACTTTTCATGTTGACTGATTCAACAATATAATGTTAACAACGAAACCAAACTCTCCATGTTGACTGAATTAACAATATAATTTTACGAACAAAACCAAACTCTTCATGTTGACTGACTCAAGAGTATAATGTTATGAACGAAACCAAAATCTGAATGTTGACTAATTCTAAAATATATTCTTATCAACGAAACGAAACTCTACTCCTCGACTGATTTTCAATAGTATGTGATCAGTAAAACCACACTCTCCATGATGAGTGATTCAAAAATATAATGTTATCAACGAAACCTAACTTATTATGTTGACCGATTATGGAATATAATGTTATAAACGAAAACAAACTCTTCATGTTGACTGATTCTACAATATAATATTATCAACAAAACAAAAGTCTTCATGTTGAGTGATTCAACAATATAATGTTATCAAAAGAACCAAACTTTTGATGTTGATTGATTCTACTATATATTGTTATCAACGAAACCAAATTCTTCATGTTGTGTGTTTCAACAATATAATGTTAGCAACAAAACCAAACTGTACATGTTGACTGATTCTACTATATATTGTTACCAACAAAACCAAACTCTTCATGTTGACTGACTATACAATATAATGTTATGAACGAAACCAAACTCTACATGTCTTTAATTCTACAATATATTGTTATTAACGAAACCAAACACCACTACTCGACTGAATCTACAATAATATGCTATCAGGAAAACACCACAGTCAATGCTGAGGGATTCAACAATATAATGTTATCAACGAAACGTAACTCCACATATCGAATGATTCTACAATAGAATGTTATCAGCATGACCAAACTGTTCATGTTTTGTAATTTTGCACTTGAATGTTATCAACGAAACCAGACTTTTCAAAGTTGAGTGATTCAACAATATAATGTTATCAATAAAACCAAACTCTTCATGTTTACTGATTCTGCAATATAATGTTATCAACGACACCAAAAACTTCATGTTGACTGTTTCTACGATATAATGTTATGAACAAAATTAAAATTTACATGTTGAGTGTTTCAATAATATAATGTTATCAACGAAAGCAAACTCTACATGTTGACTGATTCTACAATATATTGTTATCAACGAAACCAAACTCTTCATGTTGACTGATTCTGAAATATAATATTATCACCAAAACCAAACTTTACACGTTGATTGATTCTGCAACATAATGTTATCAACGAAACGAAACTATTTATATTGACTGATTTTACAATATAATGTGATCAACAAAACCAAACACTTCCTGTTGACTGATTTTACGATATAATGTTATCAACAAAATTAAAATTTATATGTTGATTGATTCTACAATATAGTGTTATCAAAGAAAAGAAACTGTACATGTTGATTGATTCTGCAATATGTTGTCAACAACGAAATCCAACTCTTCATGTTTACTGATTATACAATATAATATTATCAACAAAACTAAACTTTACATGTTGATTGATTTTACAACATAATGTTATCAAGAAATTCAAACTCTATATGTCGACTGACTCTAGAATATATTGTTATCAACGAAACCAAACTCTTCATGTTGACTGATTCAACAATATAATGTTATAAACGAAACCAAACTCTTCATGTTGACTGATTCTACAATATAATATTATCAACAAAACCAAACTCTTCATGTTGAGTGATTCAACAACATAATATTATCAACAAAACCAAACTCTTCATGTTCAGTGATTCAAGAATATAATGTTATCAACAAAATTAAACTTTTCATGTTGACTGATTCAACAATATAATGTTAAAACGAAACCAAACTCTCCATGTTGACTGAATTAACAATATAATTTTACCAACAAAACCAAACTCTTCATGTTGACTGACTCAAGAATATAATGTTATAAACGAAACCAAACTCTTCATGTTTACTTATTCTAGAATATAATGTTATCAACGAAACCTAACACTTCATGTTGACCGATTCTGCAATATAATGTTATAAACGAAAACAAACTCTTCATGTTGACTGATTCAACAATATATTGTTATCAACGAAACCAAACTTTTCATGTTGACTGATTCTACAATATAATATTATCTTCAAAATCAAACTTTAGATGTTGATTGATTCTGCAACATAATGTTATCAACGAAACCAAACTATTTATATTGACTGATTTTACAATATAATGTTATCAACAAAACCAAACTCTTCATGTTGTGTGATTCAACAACATAATATTATCAACAAAGCCAAACTCTTCATGTTGAGTGATTCAAGAATATAATGTTATCAAGAAAACCAAACTTTTCATGTTGACTGATTCAACAATATAATGTTAAAAATGAAGCCAAACTCTCCATGTTGACTGAATTAACAATATAATTTTACCAACAAAACCAAACTCTTCATGTTGACTGACTCAAGAATATAATGTTATGAACGAAACCAAACTCTGAATGTTGAGTAATTCTAAAATATATTGTTATGAAAGAAACCAAACTCTACTCCTCGACTGATTTTACCATAGTATGTGATCAGTAAAACCACAATCTCCATGATGAGTTATTCCAAAATATAAGGTTATCAACGAAACCAAAGTCTACTCCTCGACCTATTCTACAATTGAATGTATTAGCATGACCAAACTGTCCATGTTGGTGATTTTACAAATGAATGTTATCAACGAAACCAGACTCTTCAAAGTTGAGTGATTCAACAATATCATGTTATCAACAAAACCAAACTCTTCATGTTGACCGATTCTACAATATAATGTTATAAACGAAACCAAACTCTTCATGTTTACTGATTCTACAATATAATGTTATCAACGAAACCAAACTCTTCATGTTGACTGATTCTACAATATAATATTATCAACGAAACCAAACTCTTCATGTTGATTCATTCTACACTATAATGTTATCAACAAAACTAAACTGTACATTTTGACTGATTCTACTATATATTGTTATCAACGAAACCAAATTCTTCATGTTGAGTGTTTCAACACTATAATGTTATCAACAAAACCAAACTGTACATGTTGATTGATTCTACTATATATTGTTATCAACGAAACCAAATTCTTCATGTTGAGTGTTTCAACAACATTATATTATCAACGAAACCAAACTCTTCATGTTGACTGATTCAACAATATAATGTTATCAACGAAAGCAAACTTTTCATGTTGAGTGATTCAAGAATATAATGTTATCAATAAAACCAAACTCTTAATGTTGACTGATTCCAGAATATAATATTATCAACAAAACCGAACTCTTCATGTTGAGTGATTCAGAAATATAATGGTATCAACAAAACCAAAAACTTCATGTTGACTGTTTCTACGATATAATGTTATGAACAAAATTAAAATTTACATGTTGAGTGTTTCAATAATATAATGTTATCAACGAAAGGAAACTCTACATATTGACTGATTTTACAATATAATGTGATCAACAAAACCAAACACTTCCTGTTGACTGATTTTACGATATAATGTTATCAACAAAATTAAAATTTATATGTTGATTGATTCTACAATATAGTGTTATCAAAGAAAAAAAAAACTGTACATGTTGATTGATTCTGCAATATGTTGTCAACAACGAAATCCAACTCTTCATGTTTACTGATTATACAATATAATATTATCAACAAAACTGAACTTTACATGTTGATTGATTTTACAATATAATGTTATCAAGAAATCCAAACTCTATATGTCGACTGACTCTAGAATATATTGTTATCAACGAAACCAAACTCTTCATGTTGACTGATTCAACAATATAATGTTATAAACGAAACCAAACTCTTCATGTTGACTGATTCTACAATATAATATTATCAACAAAACCAAACTCTTCATGTTGAGTGATTCAACAACATAATATTATCAACAAAACCAAACTCTTCATGTTCAGTGATTCAAGAATATAATGTTATCAACAAAATTAAACTTTTCATGTTGACTGATTCAACAATATAATGTTAAAAACGAAACCAAACTCTCCATGTTGACTGAATTAACAATATAATTTTACCAATAAAACCAAACTCTTCATGTTGACTGACTCAAGAATATAATGTTATAAACGAAACCAAACTCTTCATGTTTACTTATTCTAGAATATAATGTTATCAACGAAACCTAACACTTCATGTTGACCGATTCTGCAATATAATGTTATAAACGAAAACAAACTCTTCATGTTGACTGATTCAACAATATATTGTTATCAACGAAACCAAACTCTTCATGTTGACTGATTCTGAAATATAATATTATCACCAAAACCAAACTTTACACGTTGATTGATTCTGCAACATAATGTTATCAACGAAACGAAACTATTTATATTGACTGATTTTACAATATAATGTGATCAACAAAACCAAACACTTCCTGTTGACTGATTTTACGATATAATGTTATCAACAAAATTAAAATTTATATGTTGATTGATTCTACAATATAGTGTTATCAAAGAAAAGAAACTGTACATGTTGATTGATTCTGCAATATGTTGTCAACAACGAAATCCAACTCTTCATGTTTACTGATTATACAATATAATATTATCAACAAAACTAAACTTTACATGTTGATTGATTTTACAATATAATGTTATCAAGAAATTCAAACTCTATATGTCGACTGACTCTAGAATATATTGTTATCAACGAAACCAAACTCTTCATGTTGACTGATTCAACAATATAATGTTATAAACGAAACCAAACTCTTCATGTTGACTGATTCTACAATATAATATTATCAACAAAACCAAACTCTTCATGTTGAGTGATTCAACAACATAATATTATCAACAAAACCAAACTCTTCATGTTCAGTGATTCAAGAATATAATGTTATCAACAAAATTAAACTTTTCATGTTGACTGATTCAACAATATAATGTTAAAAACGAAACCAAACTCTCCATGTTGACTGAATTAACAATATAATTTTACCAACAAAACCAAACTCTTCATGTTGACTGACTCAAGAATATAATGTTATAAACGAAACCAAACTCTTCATGTTTACTTATTCTAGAATATAATGTTATCAACGAAACCTAACACTTCATGTTGACCGATTCTGCAATATAATGTTATAAACGAAAACAAACTCTTCATGTTGACTGATTCAACAATATATTGTTATCAACGAAACCAAACTTTTCATGTTGACTGATTCTACAATATAATATTATCTTCAAAATCAAACTTTAGATGTTGATTGATTCTGCAACATAATGTTATCAACGAAACCAAACTATTTATATTGACTGATTTTACAATATAATGTTATCAACAAAACCAAACTCTTCATGTTGTGTGATTCAACAACATAATATTATCAACAAAGCCAAACTCTTCATGTTGAGTGATTCAAGAATATAATGTTATCAAGAAAACCAAACTTTTCATGTTGACTGATTCAACAATATAATGTTAAAAATGAAGCCAAACTCTCCATGTTGACTGAATTAACAATATAATTTTACCAACAAAACCAAACTCTTCATGTTGACTGACTCAAGAATATAATGTTATGAACGAAACCAAACTCTGAATGTTGAGTAATTCTAAAATATATTGTTATGAAAGAAACCAAACTCTACTCCTCGACTGATTTTACCATAGTATGTGATCAGTAAAACCACAATCTCCATGATGAGTTATTCCAAAATATAAGGTTATCAACGAAACCAAAGTCTACTCCTCGACCTATTCTACAATTGAATGTATTAGCATGACCAAACTGTCCATGTTGGTGATTTTACAAATGAATGTTATCAACGAAACCAGACTCTTCAAAGTTGAGTGATTCAACAATATCATGTTATCAACAAAACCAAACTCTTCATGTTGACCGATTCTACAATATAATGTTATAAACGAAACCAAACTCTTCATGTTTACTGATTCTACAATATAATGTTATCAACGAAACCAAACTCTTCATGTTGACTGATTCTACAATATAATATTATCAACGAAACCAAACTCTTCATGTTGATTCATTCTACACTATAATGTTATCAACAAAACTAAACTGTACATTTTGACTGATTCTACTATATATTGTTATCAACGAAACCAAATTCTTCATGTTGAGTGTTTCAACACTATAATGTTATCAACAAAACCAAACTGTACATGTTGATTGATTCTACTATATATTGTTATCAACGAAACCAAATTCTTCATGTTGAGTGTTTCAACAACATTATATTATCAACGAAACCAAACTCTTCATGTTGACTGATTCAACAATATAATGTTATCAACGAAAGCAAACTTTTCATGTTGAGTGATTCAAGAATATAATGTTATCAATAAAACCAAACTCTTAATGTTGACTGATTCCAGAATATAATATTATCAACAAAACCGAACTCTTCATGTTGAGTGATTCAGAAATATAATGGTATCAACAAAACCAAAAACTTCATGTTGACTGTTTCTACGATATAATGTTATGAACAAAATTAAAATTTACATGTTGAGTGTTTCAATAATATAATGTTATCAACGAAAGGAAACTCTACATATTGACTGATTTTACAATATAATGTGATCAACAAAACCAAACACTTCCTGTTGACTGATTTTACGATATAATGTTATCAACAAAATTAAAATTTATATGTTGATTGATTCTACAATATAGTGTTATCAAAGAAAAAAAAACTGTACATGTTGATTGATTCTGCAATATGTTGTCAACAACGAAATCCAACTCTTCATGTTTACTGATTATACAATATAATATTATCAACAAAACTGAACTTTACATGTTGATTGATTTTACAATATAATGTTATCAAGAAATCCAAACTCTATATGTCGACTGACTCTAGAATATATTGTTATCAACGAAACCAAACTCTTCATGTTGACTGATTCAACAATATAATGTTATAAACGAAACCAAACTCTTCATGTTGACTGATTCTACAATATAATATTATCAACAAAACCAAACTCTTCATGTTGAGTGATTCAACAACATAATATTATCAACAAAACCAAACTCTTCATGTTCAGTGATTCAAGAATATAATGTTATCAACAAAATTAAACTTTTCATGTTGACTGATTCAACAATATAATGTTAAAAACGAAACCAAACTCTCCATGTTGACTGAATTAACAATATAATTTTACCAATAAAACCAAACTCTTCATGTTGACTGACTCAAGAATATAATGTTATAAACGAAACCAAACTCTTCATGTTTACTTATTCTAGAATATAATGTTATCAACGAAACCTAACACTTCATGTTGACCGATTCTGCAATATAATGTTATAAACGAAAACAAACTCTTCATGTTGACTGATTCAACAATATAATTTTACCAATAAAACCAAACTCTTCATGTTGACTGACTCAAGAATATAATGTTATAAACGAATCCAAACTCTACATGTTGACTGATTCAACAATATAATGTTATCAAGAAAACCAAACTTTACATGTTGATTCATTCTGCAATATAATGTTATCAACAATTCCTAACTCTACATGTTCACTGATTCTACAATATATTGTTATCAATGAACCACACTCTTTATGTTGACTGATTCAACAATACAATGTTATCAATGAAACCAAACTCTACATGTTGACTGATTCTACAATTGTATGTTATCAGCAAAACCACACTGTCCATGTTGAGGATTCAAAAATATAATGTTATCAACGAAACCTAACTCCACACGTCGACTGATTCTATAATAGAATGTTATCAGCATGACCAAACTGTCCATGTTGCGTGATTTTACAATTGAATGTTAGGAACGAAACCAAACTCTTCATGTTGAGTGATTCAACAATATATTGTTATCAACGAAACCAAACTCTTCATGTTGACTGATTCTGAAATATAATATTATCACCAAAACCAAACTTTACACGTTGATTGATTCTGCAACATAATGTTATCAACGAAACGAAACTATTTATATTGACTGATTTTACAATATAATGTGATCAACAAAACCAAACACTTCCTGTTGACTGATTTTACGATATAATGTTATCAACAAAATTAAAATTTATATGTTGATTGATTCTACAATATAGTGTTATCAAAGAAAAGAAACTGTACATGTTGATTGATTCTGCAATATGTTGTCAACAACGAAATCCAACTCTTCATGTTTACTGATTATACAATATAATATTATCAACAAAACTAAACTTTACATGTTGATTGATTTTACAACATAATGTTATCAAGAAATTCAAACTCTATATGTCGACTGACTCTAGAATATATTGTTATCAACGAAACCAAACTCTTCATGTTGACTGATTCAACAATATAATGTTATAAACGAAACCAAACTCTTCATGTTGACTGATTCTACAATATAATATTATCAACAAAACCAAACTCTTCATGTTGAGTGATTCAACAACATAATATTATCAACAAAACCAAACTCTTCATGTTCAGTGATTCAAGAATATAATGTTATCAACAAAATTAAACTTTTCATGTTGACTGATTCAACAATATAATGTTAAAAACGAAACCAAACTCTCCATGTTGACTGAATTAACAATATAATTTTACCAACAAAACCAAACTCTTCATGTTGACTGACTCAAGAATATAATGTTATAAACGAAACCAAACTCTTCATGTTTACTTATTCTAGAATATAATGTTATCAACGAAACCTAACACTTCATGTTGACCGATTCTGCAATATAATGTTATAAACGAAAACAAACTCTTCATGTTGACTGATTCAACAATATATTGTTATCAACGAAACCAAACTTTTCATGTTGACTGATTCTACAATATAATATTATCTTCAAAATCAAACTTTAGATGTTGATTGATTCTGCAACATAATGTTATCAACGAAACCAAACTATTTATATTGACTGATTTTACAATATAATGTTATCAACAAAACCAAACTCTTCATGTTGTGTGATTCAACAACATAATATTATCAACAAAGCCAAACTCTTCATGTTGAGTGATTCAAGAATATAATGTTATCAAGAAAACCAAACTTTTCATGTTGACTGATTCAACAATATAATGTTAAAAATGAAGCCAAACTCTCCATGTTGACTGAATTAACAATATAATTTTACCAACAAAACCAAACTCTTCATGTTGACTGACTCAAGAATATAATGTTATGAACGAAACCAAACTCTGAATGTTGAGTAATTCTAAAATATATTGTTATGAAAGAAACCAAACTCTACTCCTCGACTGATTTTACCATAGTATGTGATCAGTAAAACCACAATCTCCATGATGAGTTATTCCAAAATATAAGGTTATCAACGAAACCAAAGTCTACTCCTCGACCTATTCTACAATTGAATGTATTAGCATGACCAAACTGTCCATGTTGGTGATTTTACAAATGAATGTTATCAACGAAACCAGACTCTTCAAAGTTGAGTGATTCAACAATATCATGTTATCAACAAAACCAAACTCTTCATGTTGACCGATTCTACAATATAATGTTATAAACGAAACCAAACTCTTCATGTTTACTGATTCTACAATATAATGTTATCAACGAAACCAAACTCTTCATGTTGACTGATTCTACAATATAATATTATCAACGAAACCAAACTCTTCATGTTGATTCATTCTACACTATAATGTTATCAACAAAACTAAACTGTACATTTTGACTGATTCTACTATATATTGTTATCAACGAAACCAAATTCTTCATGTTGAGTGTTTCAACACTATAATGTTATCAACAAAACCAAACTGTACATGTTGATTGATTCTACTATATATTGTTATCAACGAAACCAAATTCTTCATGTTGAGTGTTTCAACAACATTATATTATCAACGAAACCAAACTCTTCATGTTGACTGATTCAACAATATAATGTTATCAACGAAAGCAAACTTTTCATGTTGAGTGATTCAAGAATATAATGTTATCAATAAAACCAAACTCTTAATGTTGACTGATTCCAGAATATAATATTATCAACAAAACCGAACTCTTCATGTTGAGTGATTCAGAAATATAATGGTATCAACAAAACCAAAACTTCATGTTGACTGTTTCTACGATATAATGTTATGAACAAAATTAAAATTTACATGTTGAGTGTTTCAATAATATAATGTTATCAACGAAAGGAAACTCTACATATTGACTGATTTTACAATATAATGTGATCAACAAAACCAAACACTTCCTGTTGACTGATTTTACGATATAATGTTATCAACAAAATTAAAATTTATATGTTGATTGATTCTACAATATAGTGTTATCAAAGAAAAAAAAACTGTACATGTTGATTGATTCTGCAATATGTTGTCAACAACGAAATCCAACTCTTCATGTTTACTGATTATACAATATAATATTATCAACAAAACTGAACTTTACATGTTGATTGATTTTACAATATAATGTTATCAAGAAATCCAAACTCTATATGTCGACTGACTCTAGAATATATTGTTATCAACGAAACCAAACTCTTCATGTTGACTGATTCAACAATATAATGTTATAAACGAAACCAAACTCTTCATGTTGACTGATTCTACAATATAATATTATCAACAAAACCAAACTCTTCATGTTGAGTGATTCAACAACATAATATTATCAACAAAACCAAACTCTTCATGTTCAGTGATTCAAGAATATAATGTTATCAACAAAATTAAACTTTTCATGTTGACTGATTCAACAATATAATGTTAAAAACGAAACCAAACTCTCCATGTTGACTGAATTAACAATATAATTTTACCAATAAAACCAAACTCTTCATGTTGACTGACTCAAGAATATAATGTTATAAACGAAACCAAACTCTTCATGTTTACTTATTCTAGAATATAATGTTATCAACGAAACCTAACACTTCATGTTGACCGATTCTGCAATATAATGTTATAAACGAAAACAAACTCTTCATGTTGACTGATTCAACAATATAATTTTACCAATAAAACCAAACTCTTCATGTTGACTGACTCAAGAATATAATGTTATAAACGAATCCAAACTCTACATGTTGACTGATTCAACAATATAATGTTATCAAGAAAACCAAACTTTACATGTTGATTCATTCTGCAATATAATGTTATCAACAATTCCTAACTCTACATGTTCACTGATTCTACAATATATTGTTATCAATGAACCACACTCTTTATGTTGACTGATTCAACAATACAATGTTATCAATGAAACCAAACTCTACATGTTGACTGATTCTACAATTGTATGTTATCAGCAAAACCACACTGTCCATGTTGAGGGATTCAAAAATATAATGTTATCAACGAAACCTAACTCCACACGTCGACTGATTCTATAATAGAATGTTATCAGCATGACCAAACTGTCCATGTTGCGTGATTTTACAATTGAATGTTAGGAACGAAACCAAACTCTTCATGTTGAGTGATTCAACAATATATTGTTATCAACGAAACCAAACTCTTCATGTTGACTGATTCTGAAATATAATATTATCACCAAAACCAAACTTTACACGTTGATTGATTCTGCAACATAATGTTATCAACGAAACGAAACTATTTATATTGACTGATTTTACAATATAATGTGATCAACAAAACCAAACACTTCCTGTTGACTGATTTTACGATATAATGTTATCAACAAAATTAAAATTTATATGTTGATTGATTCTACAATATAGTGTTATCAAAGAAAAGAAACTGTACATGTTGATTGATTCTGCAATATGTTGTCAACAACGAAATCCAACTCTTCATGTTTACTGATTATACAATATAATATTATCAACAAAACTAAACTTTACATGTTGATTGATTTTACAACATAATGTTATCAAGAAATTCAAACTCTATATGTCGACTGACTCTAGAATATATTGTTATCAACGAAACCAAACTCTTCATGTTGACTGATTCAACAATATAATGTTATAAACGAAACCAAACTCTTCATGTTGACTGATTCTACAATATAATATTATCAACAAAACCAAACTCTTCATGTTGAGTGATTCAACAACATAATATTATCAACAAAACCAAACTCTTCATGTTCAGTGATTCAAGAATATAATGTTATCAACAAAATTAAACTTTTCATGTTGACTGATTCAACAATATAATGTTAAAAACGAAACCAAACTCTCCATGTTGACTGAATTAACAATATAATTTTACCAACAAAACCAAACTCTTCATGTTGACTGACTCAAGAATATAATGTTATAAACGAAACCAAACTCTTCATGTTTACTTATTCTAGAATATAATGTTATCAACGAAACCTAACACTTCATGTTGACCGATTCTGCAATATAATGTTATAAACGAAAACAAACTCTTCATGTTGACTGATTCAACAATATATTGTTATCAACGAAACCAAACTTTTCATGTTGACTGATTCTACAATATAATATTATCTTCAAAATCAAACTTTAGATGTTGATTGATTCTGCAACATAATGTTATCAACGAAACCAAACTATTTATATTGACTGATTTTACAATATAATGTTATCAACAAAACCAAACTCTTCATGTTGTGTGATTCAACAACATAATATTATCAACAAAGCCAAACTCTTCATGTTGAGTGATTCAAGAATATAATGTTATCAAGAAAACCAAACTTTTCATGTTGACTGATTCAACAATATAATGTTAAAATGAAGCCAAACTCTCCATGTTGACTGAATTAACAATATAATTTTACCAACAAAACCAAACTCTTCATGTTGACTGACTCAAGAATATAATGTTATGAACGAAACCAAACTCTGAATGTTGAGTAATTCTAAAATATATTGTTATGAAAGAAACCAAACTCTACTCCTCGACTGATTTTACCATAGTATGTGATCAGTAAAACCACAATCTCCATGATGAGTTATTCCAAAATATAAGGTTATCAACGAAACCAAAGTCTACTCCTCGACCTATTCTACAATTGAATGTATTAGCATGACCAAACTGTCCATGTTGGTGATTTTACAAATGAATGTTATCAACGAAACCAGACTCTTCAAAGTTGAGTGATTCAACAATATCATGTTATCAACAAAACCAAACTCTTCATGTTGACCGATTCTACAATATAATGTTATAAACGAAACCAAACTCTTCATGTTTACTGATTCTACAATATAATGTTATCAACGAAACCAAACTCTTCATGTTGACTGATTCTACAATATAATATTATCAACGAAACCAAACTCTTCATGTTGATTCATTCTACACTATAATGTTATCAACAAAACTAAACTGTACATTTTGACTGATTCTACTATATATTGTTATCAACGAAACCAAATTCTTCATGTTGAGTGTTTCAACACTATAATGTTATCAACAAAACCAAACTGTACATGTTGATTGATTCTACTATATATTGTTATCAACGAAACCAAATTCTTCATGTTGAGTGTTTCAACAACATTATATTATCAACGAAACCAAACTCTTCATGTTGACTGATTCAACAATATAATGTTATCAACGAAAGCAAACTTTTCATGTTGAGTGATTCAAGAATATAATGTTATCAATAAAACCAAACTCTTAATGTTGACTGATTCCAGAATATAATATTATCAACAAAACCGAACTCTTCATGTTGAGTGATTCAGAAATATAATGGTATCAACAAAACCAAAAACTTCATGTTGACTGTTTCTACGATATAATGTTATGAACAAAATTAAAATTTACATGTTGAGTGTTTCAATAATATAATGTTATCAACGAAAGGAAACTCTACATATTGACTGATTTTACAATATAATGTGATCAACAAAACCAAACACTTCCTGTTGACTGATTTTACGATATAATGTTATCAACAAAATTAAAATTTATATGTTGATTGATTCTACAATATAGTGTTATCAAAGAAAAAAAACTGTACATGTTGATTGATTCTGCAATATGTTGTCAACAACGAAATCCAACTCTTCATGTTTACTGATTATACAATATAATATTATCAACAAAACTGAACTTTACATGTTGATTGATTTTACAATATAATGTTATCAAGAAATCCAAACTCTATATGTCGACTGACTCTAGAATATATTGTTATCAACGAAACCAAACTCTTCATGTTGACTGATTCAACAATATAATGTTATAAACGAAACCAAACTCTTCATGTTGACTGATTCTACAATATAATATTATCAACAAAACCAAACTCTTCATGTTGAGTGATTCAACAACATAATATTATCAACAAAACCAAACTCTTCATGTTCAGTGATTCAAGAATATAATGTTATCAACAAAATTAAACTTTTCATGTTGACTGATTCAACAATATAATGTTAAAACGAAACCAAACTCTCCATGTTGACTGAATTAACAATATAATTTTACCAATAAAACCAAACTCTTCATGTTGACTGACTCAAGAATATAATGTTATAAACGAAACCAAACTCTTCATGTTTACTTATTCTAGAATATAATGTTATCAACGAAACCTAACACTTCATGTTGACCGATTCTGCAATATAATGTTATAAACGAAAACAAACTCTTCATGTTGACTGATTCAACAATATAATTTTACCAATAAAACCAAACTCTTCATGTTGACTGACTCAAGAATATAATGTTATAAACGAATCCAAACTCTACATGTTGACTGATTCAACAATATAATGTTATCAAGAAAACCAAACTTTACATGTTGATTCATTCTGCAATATAATGTTATCAACAATTCCTAACTCTACATGTTCACTGATTCTACAATATATTGTTATCAATGAACCACACTCTTTATGTTGACTGATTCAACAATACAATGTTATCAATGAAACCAAACTCTACATGTTGACTGATTCTACAATTGTATGTTATCAGCAAAACCACACTGTCCATGTTGAGGGATTCAAAAATATAATGTTATCAACGAAACCTAACTCCACACGTCGACTGATTCTATAATAGAATGTTATCAGCATGACCAAACTGTCCATGTTGCGTGATTTTACAATTGAATGTTAGGAACGAAACCAAACTCTTCATGTTGAGTGATTCAACAATATATTGTTATCAACGAAACCAAACTCTTCATGTTGACTGATTCTGAAATATAATATTATCACCAAAACCAAACTTTACACGTTGATTGATTCTGCAACATAATGTTATCAACGAAACGAAACTATTTATATTGACTGATTTTACAATATAATGTGATCAACAAAACCAAACACTTCCTGTTGACTGATTTTACGATATAATGTTATCAACAAAATTAAAATTTATATGTTGATTGATTCTACAATATAGTGTTATCAAAGAAAAGAAACTGTACATGTTGATTGATTCTACAATATGTTGTCAAAAACGAAATCCAACTCTTCATGTTTACTGATTATACAATATAATATTATCAACAAAACTAAACTTTACATGTTGATTGATTTTACAACATAATGTTATCAAGAAATTCAAACTCTATATGTCGACTGACTCTAGAATATATTGTTATCAACGAAACCAAACTCTTCATGTTGACTGATTCAACAATATAATGTTATAAACGAAACCAAACTCTTCATGTTGACTGATTCTACAATATAATATTATCAACAAAACCAAACTCTTCATGTTGAGTGATTCAACAACATAATATTATCAACAAAACCAAACTCTTCATGTTCAGTGATTCAAGAATATAATGTTATCAACAAAATTAAACTTTTCATGTTGACTGATTCAACAATATAATGTTAAAAACGAAACCAAACTCTCCATGTTGACTGAATTAACAATATAATTTTACCAACAAAACCAAACTCTTCATGTTGACTGACTCAAGAATATAATGTTATAAACGAAACCAAACTCTTCATGTTTACTTATTCTAGAATATAATGTTATCAACGAAACCTAACACTTCATGTTGACCGATTCTGCAATATAATGTTATAAACGAAAACAAACTCTTCATGTTGACTGATTCAACAATATATTGTTATCAACGAAACCAAACTTTTCATGTTGACTGATTCTACAATATAATATTATCTTCAAAATCAAACTTTAGATGTTGATTGATTCTGCAACATAATGTTATCAACGAAACCAAACTATTTATATTGACTGATTTTACAATATAATGTTATCAACAAAACCAAACTCTTCATGTTGTGTGATTCAACAACATAATATTATCAACAAAGCCAAACTCTTCATGTTGAGTGATTCAAGAATATAATGTTATCAAGAAAACCAAACTTTTCATGTTGACTGATTCAACAATATAATGTTAAAAATGAAGCCAAACTCTCCATGTTGACTGAATTAACAATATAATTTTACCAACAAAACCAAACTCTTCATGTTGACTGACTCAAGAATATAATGTTATGAACGAAACCAAACTCTGAATGTTGAGTAATTCTAAAATATATTGTTATGAAAGAAACCAAACTCTACTCCTCGACTGATTTTACCATAGTATGTGATCAGTAAAACCACAATCTCCATGATGAGTTATTCCAAAATATAAGGTTATCAACGAAACCAAAGTCTACTCCTCGACCTATTCTACAATTGAATGTATTAGCATGACCAAACTGTCCATGTTGGTGATTTTACAAATGAATGTTATCAACGAAACCAGACTCTTCAAAGTTGAGTGATTCAACAATATCATGTTATCAACAAAACCAAACTCTTCATGTTGACCGATTCTACAATATAATGTTATAAACGAAACCAAACTCTTCATGTTTACTGATTCTACAATATAATGTTATCAACGAAACCAAACTCTTCATGTTGACTGATTCTACAATATAATATTATCAACGAAACCAAACTCTTCATGTTGATTCATTCTACACTATAATGTTATCAACAAAACTAAACTGTACATTTTGACTGATTCTACTATATATTGTTATCAACGAAACCAAATTCTTCATGTTGAGTGTTTCAACACTATAATGTTATCAACAAAACCAAACTGTACATGTTGATTGATTCTACTATATATTGTTATCAACGAAACCAAATTCTTCATGTTGAGTGTTTCAACAACATTATATTATCAACGAAACCAAACTCTTCATGTTGACTGATTCAACAATATAATGTTATCAACGAAAGCAAACTTTTCATGTTGAGTGATTCAAGAATATAATGTTATCAATAAAACCAAACTCTTAATGTTGACTGATTCCAGAATATAATATTATCAACAAAACCGAACTCTTCATGTTGAGTGATTCAGAAATATAATGGTATCAACAAAACCAAAAACTTCATGTTGACTGTTTCTACGATATAATGTTATGAACAAAATTAAAATTTACATGTTGAGTGTTTCAATAATATAATGTTATCAACGAAAGGAAACTCTACATATTGACTGATTTTACAATATAATGTGATCAACAAAACCAAACACTTCCTGTTGACTGATTTTACGATATAATGTTATCAACAAAATTAAAATTTATATGTTGATTGATTCTACAATATAGTGTTATCAAAGAAAAAAAACTGTACATGTTGATTGATTCTGCAATATGTTGTCAACAACGAAATCCAACTCTTCATGTTTACTGATTATACAATATAATATTATCAACAAAACTGAACTTTACATGTTGATTGATTTTACAATATAATGTTATCAAGAAATCCAAACTCTATATGTCGACTGACTCTAGAATATATTGTTATCAACGAAACCAAACTCTTCATGTTGACTGATTCAACAATATAATGTTATAAACGAAACCAAACTCTTCATGTTGACTGATTCTACAATATAATATTATCAACAAAACCAAACTCTTCATGTTGAGTGATTCAACAACATAATATTATCAACAAAACCAAACTCTTCATGTTCAGTGATTCAAGAATATAATGTTATCAACAAAATTAAACTTTTCATGTTGACTGATTCAACAATATAATGTTAAAAACGAAACCAAACTCTCCATGTTGACTGAATTAACAATATAATTTTACCAATAAAACCAAACTCTTCATGTTGACTGACTCAAGAATATAATGTTATAAACGAAACCAAACTCTTCATGTTTACTTATTCTAGAATATAATGTTATCAACGAAACCTAACACTTCATGTTGACCGATTCTGCAATATAATGTTATAAACGAAAACAAACTCTTCATGTTGACTGATTCAACAATATATTGTTATCAACGAAACCAAACTTTTCATGTTGACTGATTCTACAATATAATATTATCTTCAAAATCAAACTTTAGATGTTGATTGATTCTGCAACATAATGTTATCAACGAAACCAAACTCTTCATGTTGACTGATTCAACAATATAATGTTATAAACGAAACCAAACTATTTATATTGACTGATTTTACAATATAATGTTATCAACAAAACCAAACTCTTCATGTTGTGTGATTCAACAACATAATATTATCAACAAAGCCAAACTCTTCATGTTGAGTGATTCAAGAATATAATGTTATCAAGAAAACCAAACTTTTCATGTTGACTGATTCAACAATATAATGTTAAAAATGAAGCCAAACTCTCCATGTTGACTGAATTAACAATATAATTTTACCAACAAAACCAAACTCTTCATGTTGACTGACTCAAGAATATAATGTTATGAACGAAACCAAACTCTGAATGTTGACTAATTCTAAAATATATTGTTATAAAAGAAACCAAACTCTACTTTTCGACTGATTTTACCATAGTATGTGATCAGTAAAACCACAATCTCCATGATGAGTTATTCAAAAATATAAGGTTATCAACGAAACCAAAGTCTACTCCTCGACCTATTCTACAATAGAATGTATTAGCATGACCAAACTGTCCATGTTGGTGATTTTACAAATGAATGTTATCAACGAAACCAGACTCTTCAAAGTTGAGTGATTCAACAATATCATGTTATCAACAAAACCAAACTTTTCATGTTAACCGATTCTACAATATAATGTTATAAACGAAACCAAACTCTTCATGTTTACTGATTCTACAATATAATGTTATCAACGAAACCAAACTCTTCATGTTGACTGATTCTACAATATAATATTATCAACGAAACCAAACTCTTCATGTTGATTCATTCTACACTATAATGTTATCAACAAAACCAAACTGTACATTTTGACTGATTCTACTATATATTGTTATCAACGAAACCAAATTCTTCATGTTGAGTGTTTCAACACTATAATGTTATCAACAAAACCAAACTGTACATGTTGATTGATTCTACTATATATTGTTATCAACGAAACCAAATTCTTCATGTTGAGTGTTTCAACAACATTATATTATCAACGAAACCAAACTCTTCATGTTGACTGATTCAACAATATAATGTTATCAACGAAAGCAAACTTTTCATGTTGAGTGATTCAAGAATATAATGTTATCAATAAAACCAAACTCTTAATGTTGACTGATTCCAGAATATAATATTATCAACAAAACCAAACTCTTCATGTTGAGTGATTCAGAAATATAATGGTATCAACAAAACCAAACATTTCATGTTGACTGATTCAACAGTTTATTTGTAATTGACGAAACCAAACTTTTCCTGTTTACTGATTATGCTATATAATGTTATCAACAAAACCAAACTCTACATGTTGACTGATTCAAGAATATAATGTTATCAACGAAACCAAACTCTTCATGTTTACTGATTCTACAATATAATGTTATCAACAAAACCCAACTCTACATGTTGACTGATTCTACAATATATTGTTATTAACGAATCCAAACTCTACATGTTGACTGATTCAACAATATAATGTTATCAAGAAAACCAAACTTTACATGTTGATTCATTCTGCAATATAATGTTATCAACAATTCCTAACTCTACATGTTCACTGATTCTACAATATATTGTTATCAATGAACCACACTCTTTATGTTGACTGATTCAACAATACAATGTTATCAATGAAACCAAACTCTACATGTTGACTGATTCTACAATTGTATGTTATCAGCAAAACCACACTGTCCATGTTGAGGGATTCAAAAATATAATGTTATCAACGAAACCTAACTCCACACGTCGACTGATTCTATAATAGAATGTTATCAGCATGACCAAACTGTCCATGTTGCGTGATTTTACAATTGAATGTTAGGAACGAAACCAAACTCTTCATGTTGAGTGATTCATAAATATGATTTTACCAACAAATCCAATCTCTACATGTTGACTGATTCTACAATATAATGTTATCAACGAAATCAAACTCTTCATGTTGACTGATTCTACAATATAATATTATCAACAAAACAAAACTCTTTATGTTGAGTTATTTAACAATATAATGTTATCAACGAAACGAAACTCTATTCCTCGACTGATTCAACAATAGAATGTATCAGCATGACCAAACTGTCCATGTTGCGTGATTTTACAATTGAATGTTATTAACCAAACCGGACTCTTCAAAGTTGAGTGAGTCAACAATATAATGTTATCAGCCACACCAATCTCTTCATGTTGACCTATTCTATAATATAATGTTATCAAAGAAACCTAACTCTTTATGTTGACCGATTTTGCAATATAATGTTATAAACGAAAACAAACTGTACATGTTGATTGATTCGGCAGTGTAATGTTATCAACAAAATCAAACTTTACATGTTGACTGATTCTACATTATATTGTTATCAACGAAAAATCTCTTCATGTTGACTGATTGTACACTATAATGTTATCAACGAAACCAAACTCTTCATGTTTGAATGTTATTAACCAAACCGGACTCTTCAAAGTTGAGTGAGTCAACAATATATTGTTATTAACAATACCTAACTCTACATGTTCACTGATTCTACAATATATTATTATCAATGAACCACACTCTTCATGTTGACTGATTCAAGAATATAATGTTATTAACGAAACCAAACTGTACATGTTGATTGATTCGGCAATGTAATGTTATCAACAAAATCAAACTTTACATGTTGACTGATTCTATATTATATTGTTATCAACGAAAAAAAACTCTTCATGTTGAGTGATTCTACAATATAATGTTATCAAGAAAACCAAACTCCTCATGTTGACTGATTCTAGAGTATATTGTTATCTACGAAAAAAAACTCTTTATGTTGAGTGATTCAACAATATAATGTTATCAACGAGGGCAAACTCTACATGTTGACTGATTCTACAATATAATGTTATCAACAAAACCAAACTTTACATGTTGATTGATTCTACAATATAATATTATCAACGAAACAGCACTCTTCATGTTGACTGATTCTACAATATAATATTATCAACAAATCCAAACTCTTTATGTTGAGTGATTCAACAACAAAATAATTTTATAAACAAAACCAAACTCTTTATTTTGAGTGATTCAACAATATAATGTTATCAACGAAAGCAAAGTTTACATGTTGACTGATTCTAAAATATATTGTTGTTAACGAAACCAAACTCTTCATGTTGACTGATTCTACATTATATTGTTATCAACGAAACCAAACTCTTCATGTTGAGTGATTCTACAATAGTATGTTATCAGAAAAACCACACTGTTGATGTTGAGTGATTCAACAATATTATGTTATCAACGAAACGAAACTCTACTCCTCGACTGATTCAACAATAGAATGTATCAGCATAACCAAACTGTCCATGTTGCGTGATTTTACAATTGAATGTTATCAACCAAACCAGACTTTTCAAAGTTGAGTGATTCAACAATATAATGTTATCAGCAAAACCAAACTCTTCATGTTGACCGATTATACAATATAATGTTACAAACGAAAACACACTCTTCACGTTGAATGATTCTATAATATAATATTATCAACTAAACCAAACTCTTGATGTTGAGTGATTTAACAACATGATATTATCAACAAAATCAAACTTTACATGTTGACTGATTCTATAGTATATTGTTATCAACGAAAAAAAAACTTTTCATATTGAGTGATTCTACAATATAATGTTATCAACAAAACCAAACTCTACATGTTGACTGATTCTACAATATATTGTTATCAATGCAACCACATTTTTCATGTTGACTGATTCAACAATATAATGTTATCAACGAAACCAAACTTTTCATGTTGAGTGATTTAATATTATAATGTTATCAACGAAACAAAACTCTACTCCTCGACTGATCCTACTATAGTATCCCATCAGCAAAATCACACTCTCCAAGTTGAGGGATTTAACAATATAATGTTATCAACGAAACCAAACTCTATTCCTCGACTGATTCTACAATAGAATGTATCAGCATGACCAAAGTGTCCATGTTGCGTGATTTGAAAATTGATTTTTATCAACGAAATCACAATTTTCAATATTGAGTGATTCAAAAATATAATGTTATCAACAAAACCAAACTCTTTATGTTGACCGATTCTACAATATAATGTTATCAACGAAACCATACTCTTTATGTTGACCGATTCTGCAATATAATGTTATAAACGAAACCAAACTCTTCATGTTGAATGATCCTACAATATAATATTATCAACAAAACCAAACTTTTCATGTTGAGTGATTCAACAACATAATATTATCAACAAAACCAAACTCTTCATGTTGAGTGATTGAACGAAATGATGTTATCAACGAAAGCAAACTGTACATGTTGACTGATTCTAAAATATATTGTTGTCAACGAATCCAAACTCTTCATGTTGACTGATTCTACATTATATTGTTATCAACGAAACCAAACTTTTCATGTTGATTGATTCTACAATATAATGTTATCAATGAAACCAAACTCTATATGTTGACTGATTCTACAATATAATGTTATCAACGATACCAAACACTTCATGTTGACTGACTCAACAATATAATGTTATCAACGAAACCAATCTCTTCATGTTGACTGATTCTATAATATAATATTATCAACGAAACCAAACTTTTCATGTTGAGTGATTTAACAATATGTATTATCAACGAAACCAAACTCTTCATGTTGACTGATTCTACAATATAATGTTATCAACAAAACCAAACTCTACATGTTGACTGATTCTACAATATATTGTTATCAACGAAACCAAACTCTATTCCTCGACTGATTCTACAATAGTATGTTATCAGCAAAACCACACTGTCCATGTTGAGGGATTCAACAATATAATGTTATCAACGAAATTTAACTCCACTCGTCGACTGATTTTACAATAGAATGTTATCAGCATGACCAAACTGTCCATGTTGCAGGATTTTACAATTGAATGTTATCAACGAAACCAGACTCTTCATGTTGACTTATTCTACAATATAATATTATCAACAAAACCAAACTCTTCATGTTAAGCGATTCAACAACCTGATATTATCAACAAAACCAATTTCTTCATGTTGAGTGATTCAACCATATAATGTTATCAGCGAAAGCAAACTCGACATGTTGACTGATTCTACAATATTGTGTTATCAACGAAACCAAACTATACATGTTGATTTATTCTAGTATAGAATGTTATCAACAAAACTAAACTTCACCTACATTAAAATGTTACGAATAGAATCTTTAAAGATTAAAAGCACAACATTGTAAGTAAGTTTTATACATTTTTACCTTTGAATAGATGTATATTTTATTTGTGAATTAAGCACAAATGTGCTTAATGTGCTTTAACCACTACTGGTATCGAATCCATTGCTTTGGCGGTGGAAGTCTCTAAGCTGAACGATTCTAGGGAACTAGTGATATGACCTATTTGGTTTGCATGTTTTGTATGAAAGTATATAGTGTTAGAGTTTAAGGATAAATAATGCAATGAGCTTCCTCAAGAGACCAGGGGGTTAAGGCTATCGATTTGTAATATGAGGATCGCTGGTTCGAATCTCCGTCGCAACAAACATATTCGACTTTTAAGCCGTGGGGGCGTTATAATGTTACAGTCAGTCTTACTGTTCGTTTGTAAAAGAGTAGCCCGAAAGTTGGTGGCGGACGATGATGACTCGCTGTTTTCCATCTGATCTTACTCTGCTGAATTAGGGACGGGTAGAGCAGGTAGCCTTCGCGTAGGTTTGCACGAAATTAAAAAAAAAAGTTTTAAATGATAATTGAAAAACAAATTCAAATGTTTTTGTAGATGCATCAGAATGATGGGTGTAATGGGGAAGACGAACACATTTGGTACTGCCGTAACGAAACTCATATCTGACGAATAAACAAATTACTTCTTAATCCTTATATTCGTTGTTTACAATGTAAAATTGTACAGACCCAACTTAAAACTATCAATCTCATCTTTATCGCTTCAAACCGCCTGTCATCTCGTTAACATACGGGATTTTAACGTCAGAATGCATGTTTGATTGTTGAAATAATTTCGGCATGCGTTTTAATGACCAATTATGTTGTGGTAACCATTTTGACCAAATTTGGAGAAAAAATCAGTATTACACTTATATTCCAACTCTTTTTAAGGAATATTAGGTATGCGTTATATTAAAACGATTTTTAATATTGAAATCAGAAAGTCATATGACAACAATGAAAAATTGAAATGGCTGTTTTAGAGTTAAATATTGACCTTGCTTCGCGTTTCTTGAATAGTGTGATGACTCCGAAAATGATCGTTTTGTCACAGCTGTTTTAGAAGCAAGATATTATACTCAGACCATAAAGATGTATTTATATAGAAGATTTATAATGTATCTTTTGTACTTGATGTGGAACAATTTGGGGTACCAGAACCATTCAGACAAAATAATAATAAAGTATACTCCAGCATGGGAAGCAAAATGGGGCGTCTTGTAATAGGTGAGAATTCTAAAACACAAAATTCAGTGACAAAAATGGGTATAAGTGAACCAGTGTCTCGATACACTCAATATTTACTTCATGGTTGCTGGTTCTCTTAAGCTAATTGATCAAACTATGAAACCGCAGCTTTGCTGATATCTTCTATGTTTGTATTTTGATATACACGTGTTTTGTTCTCTACCACTGAGGACATCTTACTTAACGTTTTAATTTAATCTAGCTGACAGTATGCACATGCCTATGTTTAAACCAGCCGACCAATTTTTACATACTTAAGTCTAGGCCGGCTGATAAGTATGTATGTTTAAGTCTAGACCAACCGACCATTATCTATATAATCAAACCTAAGCCAGTTCACCAATATGTACTTGTTCAAGTCTAAGTCTTTGAACTCAATTCTCAAGTAAATTTTCACTATTCATATTTTGTTCCACTTTCATTCTGTTATCTAAACTTACATTTTAGTTCATACACGTATATTTTGGTTTTCGCTTTGAACAGATGTTTGGATTTTTCTGGTTTCCGACTTGTGAATGCGTTGCTTAAACACTTCAATTCAATTCGTAACCTGTCAAGGATTAGAACCTATGATTCTGATTTTTCTGGTTTCCGACTTGTGAATGCGTTGCTTAAACACTTCAATTCAATTCGTAACCTGTCAAGGATTAGAACCTATGATTCTCAGATTGTGTGTTAAACGCCCTAACCACCTGCCCATGTTGGACCAGGAAGACGAGATTAAAAATATATCCTTTAAGTATAACCGATAGAGGACGCATAACATTATCTCTACATTGAGGTACAGAGCAAACAAAAACAAACATTGTTGTATTTTCGTTACAATTATTTGGTTCGGACTCAAACTCGAACTCTCTCACCCAGTAGTCAAATATTCTACCAACTGAGCTGAAGTGTTACGTTAGTAGGCGTTTTTTAAAACGGTTCAACCAATCACAAAATCACATTTCGAGGTAGCGTGAGAAGAGAGAAAAGATGTAATTGATAATATGTCCATTCTGCAGTAAACAACAAATAACATGTGACATTTCAAATCCAAAGACTGCACATGGAAAAGTGAAGGAGGAAAGGATATACAAAGATTTACCAAAATTATTTATTCAAAGAGTCAAAGACATAGAATGAAAAGTACAAACCCAACGGCACTGAAACTCCACATATTTTTAAATAATAGTATCCATCTTCCATCGCGGAGAATCTAATCCTAAATTTTCTAGCATTGTAAGTTAGTAAAGTTACCGTTGACCCATCGAGGGACTGTTCCAAATGATAGCGGTACAGCTGTACAATTATTTTAACGTTTCGGTGTGGTTTAGTTTTTGTTTTGAATGGATAATTTGGTACGTCTTATAGTTTACACTGGTTTGTCCTTTTCTGCAGTCATAGAGTGGAGGAATGTGCCTCTTCTGACCTATGGCTTAGGTGGCATGCTAACAAAAAACGAAAATGTTTACTTAAATTAAATTATCATACTTATCGTAATTGCAGAGCAAAACATATATTTTTGTTTTCAAGGAAATTATTTTTTCTATTTCAATACCAACTCTACCTTGTCTGTAATTTACTAGATTAAAGTCTCCTCATAAAATTCTACCTTAACTCGAATCTTCAGTTTTTGCTTTGTTTTTTTCTGCAAAATCATTAATTCCTTTATTGCTGGGCTCTTACGCGTTCGTTTTCAGCAATTACATAATTAGGCCTCCACTAGTCACAACAAAACAAACCACGTACACATTCAAATTCGTTGGAGAATCATTTAAAAGAAAACGAAAACCTAATAGTAATCAAAACAGAATCTCAGGAACAGTAATAAACATAATAAGAGTAACTAAATGTATTTCAAACAATTGAATTTGGTCTCCACAATGTTAATATGTTGACAGATATGTCTTTCTTTAAATTCTGTCTTATAATGATTTAGTTTCTTATTTTTCTTGGACTTGGACATGTTTTCATTATTTTTTTTCTTATTTATCTGCTTAATTATATATCATACTAAAAAACTCATACAGGTTGCTATTTTCAAAGGAGAGAGAAAAATGGCGAATGGATATTGCGATGTTTAAACTACATATCAACGAAAATCGCTGTTTCTAAATGTCGCCTTTCTGAACAACTAACTGCTGTAATTCGTCAATGAAATATTAAAAAATTAAGTTTGGTTTGAATTTCGCGCAGAGCTACACGAGGGCTATTTGCACTAGTCACCCCTGATTTATCAGTGTAAGACAAGAGGGAAGTCAGTTTATCATCACCACCCACCGCCAACTCTTGGGCTACTCTTTTACCAGTTAACAGTGGGATTGATCGTCACATTATAACGCTTCCATGGTCGAAGGGACGAGCATGTTTGGTGTGACGGGGATTCAAAACAGCGACGTTCAGATTACGAATCGAACACCCCAACCACCTGAATATGTGCTTTCTCTCGATAGGTCAGCAGTAAGTATAAATTTACATTGCTAAACATTGGAGTTCGATTCCCTGCGATGGAAATTGTGTAGTTCTGGGATAAAACCTAATAAAAATAAGAATTTATATTTATTCTTTTACACATTTTATGTGCTTGTTATTACATTTTATTAAATAATTTAATAAACCTGAAGATGATCAAGGAAGGTCGAAACGCTATTCTCTCCTTATCAGTAAAAGTGTTAGTACCCATACCAGCCGTTCTGAGATACATTCTTATTTCAAAGGGGTTTCGCGTCATCAAGAAGGCCAATCTTTTGTTTTATTGTTTGAGAACGAAAGCAACAATGATAAAAAGTTGAGAAAAAAACGACCTTTACACTCCAGATATACATAAAACATTCTTTTAAAATTTTAACCAATGTATCGCCTTTGTGGGTCTTTCATATTAGCTATGAGGAAGCCGCAAAGGCGATACGTTAACTAAAATATTAATAAAATTATATTTGTCTGGAATGTAAAGATAGTTTTTACTAACCTTTTGTTTTTGGTTATCAAAATGAGTAAACCCCTCCAGTATGCACTGCATATTCTGAAAGTAACAATGATGTATGAAAGTATATCTTTTGATTTGTTTGACAGCGAAACTAACAATGATAAATATATAGGCCTAACTTGTGACAGTCATCCTTTATCGTTTACGAAATTTTTGTTTTAAGTATTTCTCTATGAAACCTACGTCAAACAAGAATGGTTAACTAAATAAATTATATTTTTCACATTTTATAAGCTGTAATTTAAAAAAAACACACTAAAATAATTCAGTTAAAACCAGGATATTCATAATAAAACAATCATTAAAGCTTGAGACGAATTGAGAATCACACGCAAATTCGGAAATTTCTCAAAAATTTGAATAAACACATGTAGATATATGCGTCCTTTTATTTCCTTTCCATATTTCAAAAGTAAAGAAACCAAGGATGATGCAAATAAATGTAATTACAAGTTACAGCCTTTCTAGTAAGCAAGATTAGTTTTTAGAATAGGTACGACGTTCCAATCACTGGTGCGATAATTATCAAGTACGTAAGTTTTTACAGTAAAAAACGTTTTAGTATTTAAATCAACATTCAACAATCCAACAATGTATTTAAATTCTAGAACTAATTGAAGTTACTTATTCAGTTAAATATCAATCTACATGAATTTTACAGATTATTTATGCATGGCTAAAAAAACAAACAATTCAAGAAAGAATAAAAAACAAGCAAACAACAATGCAATATTTTATGTAAAATATTTGCAGAAGCTTAAAAATGTGTGATGAATTAACGACCAAACACAAAAACATAACCTATTCGTTAACTGTAGGATTGTTTGATTTTATTAATAAGGCTTATCTGATGTTTCTTATGTTAGTATCAGGTTAATGCTTTAATATGGTGATATTCTGTTCAGAAAGAAACTGTGGTTGTTTCTGTTTGGACTTGGGAAGAAGGTTCTTGGTGTTCTTCAAACCTGGTGTTCAAATTATGCACTGTTTCACCTGTGTAAAACACTGTACAACTTTTACACTGTGTTTTGTAAATATTTTCTATGTTTTCTGAACTTAATTGAATGTTTCACTAGCAATAATTAGTCCCTTACTAAGGTAGTTATAAAAACTGTTAATAAATTTAAAGAAAACACAGACAAGAAACGTTTAAGAAACAAGCAAACAAACTCAAACACTGCAAAACAAAGAAAGCGTAATTACTTGCATTATCCCATGTATAAAAAAATATTATTGTACCTTTATAAGAAATGTCGAAACGACTAGCACGTAAACATAACACCTATATTCATTTTCACCCCTAAAATAAAAGTTAAACACATGCCAAGAAAACCGTATAACGAAACCACCTCACCAGAAAACGTTTACAAAATAGTGTAACAGTTGTCCAGATTTTTACATACAATTCCACAAATAACAAATATCCAGGCATATCTTTATATATATCTTTGATCGTTAATTTCTCACACATTCCTAAACTTATGCAAATGTGTTACATAAAATATTCCATAATTTTATATATATATTCATCTCAGGATTATATTTTGTTTAGCCATATATAAATAATCCATCAAATTTACGCTGACTGATATTTACATGAATAAGTAACCACTATTAGTTCTGGAATTTAACTACATTGTTGGATCGTTGAATGTTGATTTAAATACTGAAACATTCTTTACTATAATAACTTGTGTTCTTGATAATTATCGTATCAGCCATAGATATCTCGTGCCTGTTCTGAAAAAATAATCTTACTTATTGTAAAAACTGTAAATTGTAATAAAATATATTTTATCAGTGAGTCAACTCAAAACGTAACTATTATAATTAAAATAAAATTAACACAAGTTTAACCAATGATCAGTGTTTACACACACACACACACAATTCGCTCAGTGATGAAAAGTTTAATTTAGATTGTTAAAATTGTCTCTTCGTGTTTCATAAACATTGCCACTAGATGTGGGAATTCACTTCGTTAGGCAGGTCTCCGTTAACGCTTTGTTTAACTTGTTAACCGCTAGACTGAACCATTTCGACTCCACTTTATAAAATGTAGTTTTGCTATAAAATTACGCCATATGGTGTAATTTATTAAACCACGTAATTGCATACATATTAAAAATTGTTTGTTTCGTGTGTTTAAGTTAAAAGACCAATCATAGCAACTTTGTATTTTGTTATACTTCATATTTTTGTTTGTGTGTGCGTGCGTTTTAATTCTAAACAGTTGCATTGTCAGCTCATAATACTATTCATATTTAATTAAGGGCGGGTTTAAGTCTAAATGCCCAGTCAGAAAGAAAAGGGGGTATGAGACAGGGCAAATATGGACCTGGCCAGCTTTAGCTAACCCCTAAATATACTCCTGAGCGGTAAGGCTGTGGACTTCCAACGCTACAGATCAGCTTTCTGGTGGTCAGAGTACAGAAAACCCATTCTAGAGCTTTGTGATTAATTACAAAGAAACATTTAATTCATTGTTGTTTGGGAAAATTAGTTACAATTTTAGGCATGCAAATCATATAAAATAAAATTACAAAACTTCTCTCATCAACATTTTTAACATCATTTATGCAAATATTATAGTTATTTGTATTTTGTTCTATTTGAAACTATCAATAAACTACAAAATGTGTTACTTTAAGTTACTTTCACTGTAGACATTTTACGATAATCAACGAGTCATAGCTTTGTGTAAATATTATATTTTTCATGCATTTGTAAAAACCTATGCCATTCTTCATTCCATCGGTATTTGAGTCAGCATTGCGTATAAGCTAAATCATTATATTACCTAAATTATGAACTACCTAACCACCTACCATATCAAAAATTATGATAGTCTAGCAGCAGCAAAGTAAAACGTTAAGATAATTAATTTAAATGCACTTAAAACGTATCGATCGCGAATTTTAGAAGATTTGATCAAATTCGTTTTGAACAGAATATAACAACAGTATAAACAGTTCAACAGAATAGAGGTCGATATCGGATGGTGTACGATTAACGGGAGCCCGTTTATACAGAATGGATATAATTCTGCGAGATAATACATAATGACTCAGCTTTTATGTGCAAAGTTTTCCATTCTTTGTTTAAAACTATTCATACCTTAACGTAGAATAAATAAGTTACCTAAAATACAATGTAAAAAAATAAATAATTAAGGAAATAAATAGACCACTATTTCGTTTGCGCAATCTAACATCGACTGTTCCAAGAAATGGCATCTGAAAATAATTGCTGATGCGTTATCTAGTGAGTATAATTATTATCTCTTTGGATAGGAAATCATCATGTCGCACATGTATACTTGCAAATAACTATAAATAAAACTTCTGCTGCAGTGAAATAAACATGAAAAATAACAGTAACTAACTAAACGTATTTAAGAATACTATTGCGTTGGAAATTTTATCCCGTTTTTCTTAGCATTGATTATAATGAGAAAGAAAATAATAATAGGTTGGAGCATTTGTGTGGGTTTTCACACAAGAAATTAAAAATTTTGTTAACATTTGAACTGTATTATAAACGAAAAAATTGATAAAGAAAAATTCATCCAACACGTTCTTACAGCATGTCTTATGTTGGATTACAAAATTTCATTTTTTTGTTTTTTTTTTAAAGTTATATTGGATCATCAACTGTGTCTTTCGCGGGGAGTTGAACCTTGGATTTTAAAATTATAAGTTTATAAACTGGCAGACTACGGAAGACATAATTAATTGTTTATTTGTCGTATATCAGGACGGATGGTATGAGTGCTAACACTTTTACTAATAAAGCAAAGAACAAAGTTTCGATCTTCTTTGATCATCTTCAGGATATTTGTTTGTTCGGTATACTGATCAGAACAAATAGCGTTGCAAAGGTTGTAAATAATTTTTATCAGAAACTGAAAGAGAAATCTACCAGAGTTTTTCCAGTTAAGTTCAGATATTTAAAGGTAACATGGCATAACGATCGTAGTAAACTTTACAAGTTAGTCACAAAACGGATTTTGTATGATCTAAAATATATATGTATTTCATAGCAATTTTCGCGTTATACATTGATTTAACAAAAAAACTGAAAAAATAGTGAATAGTTTATAAGTTTAAAGATATAATAAATCTACGTATTCTGTAATGTAATGTTTAGTGATAAGACTGTTATTCACAACTTACTGAAACAAAATATTTAAATTTAAGAACCACACGATGTTGTAATTTAAATAATTAATTTTTAATTCTTTATTACCCATAAAAGATTTTTGTGATACCAGAGGCCAGCACTTCCCACCAGTCTTTTTGTCGATTACGAAGAACGTACCGAAGTAGATATGACATGTGGATAAGTAATATTATTAAAACTATTATATTTTTTCGTATGAGATGATATATCACTCAAGTAAGATTTATAAATCATTAATAGGTTAAACAACTGATGTTGTTACTCGTTATTTTGTAAAGTTAAATACATATCATCCGCTGTTGATTATATATTTGATTTAGAGTTTGGAAAATAATATAGACTATAAGCCGAAGAACACTTAAATAATACTTCGTGTATTGTAATTTTAGTATATTAGATAATAAATAACAATTGAGAATTAAGCTTTTCTATTTTAGTTATGACATACAGAACTAAGTTCGCTAGCTAGAGTCTTCTTTAGAAATATCTGATTTAACTACTAAATCTTGGTCTAAAATGGCTATAATTTAATTTTATATTTACTGTTAGTCTTTTCAAATTGTTTTTCTTTGGGAAGGAATTTTCATTACTAGAAATTGTTCATAAGATAGTTCAAAGGATGATTCACTCAGTGGAAGGGTTGCCATATGAGGACATTAAAATGTCTGACATTTTTTCTTAAAAAAAAAAGTGTTAAACTTTAAGATTGCTAAGGGAATTGATAGTTGATACTTGATGGTGTTGAATTATTATGTTTTCATAATTAAATGTTGGGACATTGACCGTGTTGGGACATAAATATAAGATTTGTCAGTTTAGGGGTCATTTTCATTTAAGACAATTTTCTTTCTTTTTTTTTGAAAATGTGGTAGGTATTGGTTAGATTGCTTTCAGTTGCACTTGATATAGTGTTCAAAGGAAAGCTTGATAAAGATAACTGCATTAATTCTGAACTGGTAAAGAAAAAAATTGGAAAGTTTAAGAAATGGTAAGGCTCATCTACCAGTTAATTTTACAAGGTTTTTGAATGAGGTTAAAGATTGGATAGGTGAGACACTTTCTACTGTTTTTTTTTTTTCAGTTTTTGATTAGTGGGCAGATGTCAGCTAATCTCACTCCTCTTTTCAAGAAAGGTGATAAAAACTGTCTCTGTGATTTCAGACTTTAGTCTTGCATCATTTGTGGGAAAAGTTTTAGAAAGTCTTTTAAAAATGCTTTGCAAAGTCATTTAACGAAGTTTAGAGTTTTATTGGAGAGTCAACATGGTTTTATTAAGGGAAAATCTTACAAATTTATTTGACATTCTTTGAAAATGTTACTGCATATGTAGATGAGAGTATGGGTGTAGATTTAGTGTATTAGAATTTTCAAAAAGCATTTAAGAAGGTGTCACATAAAAGGCTAGTAAAGAGTTCTTTGTAGATGTGGGGGATAAGTAACAGATTGAATAGAAGAGTGGCTGGATGGGAGAAAATGGTTATAAATGGAGCTCAGTTTAAAGTGTTGTACCTCGTGGTTCTATACCTTTGCTCTTTTTGATTTACTTTTATGACATAGATGGAGAAATGATCAATAAGTTACTTATATTAACAAATGATATCAAGGTCTTTGGTGTTATCAATTATGAAGAGGATGTTGCTAATTTACAAAAGGATTTAGATAATTAGTGAGTTGGTGAATAAATGGCAGATGGGTTTTAATTATAATAAATGCATGTTATTGTATGCAAGTTATATTTTGATTTTTAAATATAATTTGAATGTAAATAAATTTAACAGTGTCATGAAAGAAAATAAAATATTTTTGAAATAATGATTCTTCAGTCTTTTAATCCATCCAAGTAGTATGCTGTTGCTAGTGACAGAGCAAATAGGATTTTAGGTTGTACCTATAGAAACGTTCAATACATCTATGAAGAAGTTATTTCATTGTACAGGTCACTGGTTAGGCCACAATTATAGTAGTACTGTGTTCAGTCTTGATTCCTTACCTTAGGAAGGATATTGAATTGTTAGAAAGGGTTCAGAGGAGGGTTACTAAAATGGTACCTGGAATGGAGGGTTTGTCATATGAGGAGATTAAGATCCTTAAAACTGTTTTGTCTTGAAAAATAATTGTTAGAGAGGATCTGATTTAAGTGTTTAATATTGTAAAAGGAATTGATGTTGATGTACCAACATTCTTCATACTTAACAGTAAGTATAGTATGACTAGAGGATACAGAGATGAAGTTTGGTAGGGTTGGAGTCCTTTTCAGATAAGACAGTTTCCATTTTAATAATAGGGTAGTTATCCTCTGGAATAGGTTATCTTAAAATGTAGAGGCAGTAAATTTAAGTGAGTTTAAGAAAAACTAGATAAGTATATGAATGATAAGGGCTGGCTTTGGGATTTATTTTTATTTGTAATTTAGTTGAAACAACCAAGATAAAGCAATAGGTCACATGTTATTCCTAAACATTGTTATGTATTTGTGTACATGTATATGAGATGGCTGATATGGGTACTAAAAGCTTTTATTTAAAACAAATAACATTTTGACTTTCTTAGGTCACTATCACTTTAACCTGAGGTTGAAACATTGTTACTTGTGTTTTAAACAAATTTTAATACCCATATCAGACATTTCTATATATACTGCAAGTGGGTAACTCAGCATCATGAATTTGAATGATAAAGGTTGACATTGAGGGTAGGCTTGTATATATATTTTAAGTTTAGTGGATGGGTTTGTCTGGATTAAACAATAGATCTGTTGTTGTCCTTAAATATTGCTTGCATATTCAGTTCTACTGATAACATTAGGTGTGTGTGCATAAAAACAAACATCCTGTTAGAAAATAAGTGTTTTAATTTGAACCAAGTCTATTGTTTTACATAAGAATCTGAAACTTTTATCCTATTGATTCTTCAGCTAATCTTTGAAATTTCAGTATGGTTACCTTTTACACTTTTCTTTCAAGAGAAGCTAGAGATTTTGATCTGTCCCATTTCAGAAATCATTCTGGTCAGGTTCAGATTATTCGAGACTTCCATCTTAGAGGGAGCTCTGATGATTGTATAAAGTATTATTCTTCATGTGGATTTATGACAGTATGTCTGATGTTCTTTGGTTATATTGTTTTAATGACTGTTTTCTCAGCCTAACTATTCTGGGTAGGGTACAAGGTCTTTTTAAAAATTTTGACATCAAATTGTTAGAACAAAAACATTCTCTTTGCTGTCAGTTGTGCTTACATGTTTTTTGCAGAGGAAGATCAGTCTTTTAAACATTGACAATATAAGAAGCTGCTCTGATATTTACAGACTGTATACATCACATTGTCTGTCTGGTTTAAGGAAGAAGTAAGTATTTCCATAATATAAAACTGCAAATTTCTTTCATCTGGAATTGGTCCTAGTTGCCTTTCTCTAAACCCCAAAGAGACAAAACTATACCCAGTAAACCAAGTGAAGCCTAATTAGTAATTTGTATAATATAACCTCTTTTGACAAGTAACCAGCAAGATGACAAGTTGTGGTGCATGTGACATTGGCTATGAATCTTGGTCATTTCAGTAGTTAACCTTTTATTTTATTTTGGTTATAACCAATTCCACGATAAAGAAAACACCAATCATGATACTTTGTTGTTTAAAATGTTTGTCCTATCATTCTGAGGTTTCTGTTCCTATTTTAGGAAAGTCACAATTTCATTCTATGTTTAGTTGAATATACATGGTTGTTGGTATTTGTGTAGGCAAACAGAATTCTGTTGCTAATAGAGCTATTTACTAAAATGATAATTTTGTAGTTTTTAAAATATTCTGGGTGAATTAACTAGGGTCATGTTGTATCGATAACATATTTTTGTGATTCTGAACAGTATATTGAGTTATTGTGACATTGCTAAGTTTTTTAAAAGGATTAGAAATTTTTAGTTTAAGAAATGTTAAAATCCAACTTAAAATAGGCATTTTTGTAAAAGCTTAAAATAATATTTAAGATATTGTGGAAGTAATAATGGAAGCATCATTGGATCTAATAGATACTGGATCTGTTTTGTGTTGGTACCTTGGCCTCACAATGTTGTGGTTATCATCATAATTGTGATAAGTTTTTTTCAGTATCTGAAGTATTCTTCACTCAGTATTTTAGCTAGTATCAATTAATTAATTAATTAGCACAGTCGTATTTATTTTTAGAATTAATCTATCAGATCTCAAAGCTCCATTTGCCACAGTTTAATACTGTAAGAAAAGAAGAAACATTGATTTTTGTTTTTCAGAAAGTAAGTATGGATGTTGATAAGATTCCCTACCATTCTGTTCAAAGTGTTGCTTTCAGTATATACGGCACTGAAGAACTGAAGAAACTCAGTGTCCTTGAAATAACCAACCTTAAGACCCTTGATGCCCTTGGTCATCCAACACCAGGTGGACTGTATGATGGTGCTCTAGGTAGGGTTTTGTTCAGTTTCATTTAGTGGTTGGTTGAACATTCTATGGTTTAACATGCTGCTTTATTCAAGTGTTTGCAAAAAATAAAAAAATTATAGTAACATTTTAATATGGTTGAAAAAGAAAATGTACTGTTAAGTAGTACTAAAGAAACAAGACAAAATTGTTTAACTTTAATTAAAGGTTTAGTGGTTAAGTACTTGAAGTTATGGATTAACAATGTATTATGGTTCACTGATAATGGTCAATCAACCAAAATTAGAAAGTTCTTATGTAGAAGTGTTGGAAAATGTGGAAATATATGGAGTTGTATTCAATGTTTATTTTATGGGATGGCTGAGCTTTAAAATCTGTGTTTGCAAGAGAAAATAATAACTGTCACTGACTTTGAATATTCTATGACCTTGTAGTTGACCTTAATCATATAGGTATTAATCTTTCACCACCTAATATTCTCATGTGAAAACACTTGAAGGGAAAATAAAACTTGAACATGTGCATTTCAATCTTGAAGGGTTAAGAAACCCAATCACCAGTTTTGATCAGATTAAACCATATAAAATTAAGTATTAAAACTTGTCTGAATAAAACATTTACAAGTTATGTTTTTTAATGAAACACTTTTGTATGAAATTATTTCATGCCTTCAGTATACAAAAGTCTATATTTGGAAAGGTTCATAGTTGTGTTGGAATACTTCAAATACAATGTTCTCATAGGGAAATGTTAGGTAAGATCTTTAGGACTTGACTTAGTCACAAATTACCAGTAAGACCTTTCACTACATCCTGGATTGCCACTCTTCACAAAGTAATAGAGGTTTTACAAGATGGTCATTCTGAAAGCAGTTAGATTTATTTATGAACATAAAGTGAGAAACAATAGCCATGAACTCTACAACAAAGGACTGAAGTAGAAACATTCAGTCTGTTTCAACTCCATTGTGATGTGAAAACTTGTGTGTTTGTGTGGAAGAACAAATATTGTTAGTAATTCACAGAAACAGTAACTGGTTCATACTGCACTAAGAAGAGGTAGAGGAGAAAGCTGGTAAAAAATAAACCAGCCTTATTAAAAGTTTCTGTTGTTTCAACATGGAGATGTTATTGTAACTTGTATTCAAAATAAAGGAAAGCTGACCATTATTTGTGACTATTATTGGAAAATAATTCATATTTTAAAAGGCCTGTATTTGTTACCAAGTAACCAGTTTTTAGTTTTATATTATACAAATAAGGAAAGAAAAATGTTGCTTTTCATTCCATTACCACCATAACATTCCCATGTGAGAACATCTGTGTAGCTATCTACAAAGGGAAGAGTGAAATTTATTTCAAGGCTGAAAAAACAAAAGTACCCTGAGTTAAGCTCTTCCCTGAAAGTAATCTAAAAAAATAAATAAATTCAACATTCTTCTTGTATTAGTCAGTAAGCAGTTAGAAGTATTGAGATATTAAAAATAGATAAAGGATGTGAAAGATTAGACATGTGGTTATCATTTTCATTTTTCCAATGTTAGTAGACACTGGGCAGGTGCTTAAATCTGAAAGTTATTAATTTTACTCCTATGTTTAAAGTGAGTGATAGGAGTTGTCCTGAAAATTTTAGGCCTGTTAGGCTTATTTCTTCAGTGGAAACCCTAGAGTCTGCAGAGCTTGATTTTAGGTCAGTAAGTATTTACTTCCTGAAATCCAACTCAGTGTAGAAAAGCTAAATTTTAATGGCTGTTTAAAACAGTCCACTTTTTGCTTCCTTAAGTGTTTGTTACATTTTATAAAGCCTAAATATTTTATAACATAAGTATTTGTGAAGATTGTTAACTTTACCACACAGATTTAATCTTTTCTCTACAGGTAGAAAAAAGCCATTCTTTATTAAAGTATTCCCTTGCAGTCCTATATCACAAAACTGGTCTGTGTAGTTTGACTAGCTTGATCAAAATCTGATATGACTAGCTTAAGTCTTTACATCACAGCTGAATGAATATCAATAACTGAGTTTGTAACCGATCAGCATCTTTGCACATCTCGTGTCTTTTGCAGCTCTGCCACTGCTACGTAATATACATGTTAAACTGGATGTATGCCTGTAACATATTTTAATGTTAAACTAATATGTTACACATGCTCAGCAACTCCTATGAGAACTGAAACAGTCCTTTGACTTCTTAGCTCTAAGTAGATATGATTGACAAAGCCCTCTGTTTCTTCATTCCTTTTTTGTAACCCATAACCTGACTGGTCTGACTGGATCATAATTTGATAACTGAATATTAGTCATATAAATATTCAAAAGATTGTCCAGAGTCTGATTTTGATGAATGTCTATATTTGTTTTTTATTCTATTCTGGGCACTGAAACTCATTTCACACTCAACACTTGTAACAACTATACTTGGAGCTTTTGTACACAGCTTTAAAAACTCAGATATCATTCTTTATGAAGTTATATAACATTCTGACACAGAATATGAGTAGATAAACATTTGTATGAGCTTGAAATTATATCTTTTAGCATTGGCCATTCCTGATAAAGGTTTTCTTTGTCTAAGAGTTTGCTGACTTCTTTTTGTTCATCCTTTCCCTGGAGATTGACACGAACAACATCTACTGTTTGGTCAGTTCCATGTAACAGTGCAAGAACTTCACTTTTACTAGTACCTGACAAATTCACCACCATTGGTTCCAGGAAGAGGCTAAAGTCTTTGAAAAACTCAGTCTTCTTTTTTTGTGTTTAATATTCTATTCTAAACTTTGTATGTATCTCTTTTTCAGGTCTGATAACTAATTTTCAATGTTATCAGAACACTTCTTAAGTGTTTCTCCATTGATAAAAGCACTAGTTTTGCTTCCTTCTCTCAGTTCTATCCAGTTTCTCTTATTCTTTAACCCTTTCCATCTCCTGATTCTAGAAACCCTAACCACGTAAGTAGCATCTTTCTTTTGAAAGGATAATTAGAACTGAGTTATAATTCTCATACACAGCTTCAAAAGTATTTATAACTTCACGATATTTTATGGTATGTGGCTTTTTTTTATTGTAAGTTCAGGCTCACCTTTAAATACTGTAAAGTTTTGAAGTATGATTACTTAACCCATTCATGAAATAATGCACAGTTATTACTAAATGTCCTGAGAGTGTTCAACTGTTTAATTTCATCTACACAGCACCACCTGTCTTTATACCTGTCACTGTTGGTGCACCATCTGATGCTAGAGAAACAATCTTAGCTGGGTCAATCCTGAGATGGTGTGAACTTTTCCATCCTCAGTGACCACATTTGTCAAAAACTGTGTTACTGCTTCACGTACCTTTTACATACTGATAAATATTTCTGTATTGATAAATTTGTGCTTTCATCTGTCATTATTACATGAAGGATTTCTTCTCTAAGTGACCTCTGAATAACTCTATATGTGACTGGATATCATTTATTGTTACATAAATTATTATTATTCCCTTTAAGTGCTGTTACCCCAGTAAACTGTTGATTTTATCAGATGGTAACTCTTCCTTTGATACATAAAAGATTGTATGAAACAATATTCTGTCATCATCTGGTACAGAGAATGAATTATCAGCACTATCATACATTTTACTCTTGTCCTCAGATTCCTTCAGTAAACTTTTCTCCAGCTGCTGCTGTTCTGAAGACTATTATTCTGAATGTAAGGTGATCCCTCATTCATCCATATACTTTTCACTTTTCTCTGTTCAAATGCTATATTTCAGTCTCTTACCTACTGCTTTAACAACCACCACTAAACATTTTTTTGTCTAAGATTGAATTTTCGTTCCAGAAATGGTAGTGTTTTTTTGCTGTTTAGTCACCAGGTTCAGTTCAAGAAAGGAAATTGTGTATGATTTTGTGAATTATCTTCATAATGTGTTCCATTTTATCATCTTGAATAAAATATTTGTTCAGTGAAATTCTATTTGTTGCACAATTCTTCTTAAATCATTCTGGTCACACTGCAAACTGTTGGTGAGACGATATTTTTGTCATCTGCATATCGTGAGTGCTTGATAAAGTCTATAAAGATCAACAAACTATTTCCACCTTGGATTGCATCAGACCGACTAGTTCTACTAAAACTGAAGCATTGAGTCATATTTACCTGGATAGTGGGAAACCAGTCATGTGTGTTTGAGTAGCTACATAAATTTACACCAAATAAAGACAGTGAACTTGTACCAGTTAATTTTCATAACATCTTTGTAAGCCTAGATGTTATTTTTTCATACATTTTTTTGGAAAAATGTACATATCCTCATCTAGAGTCTGAGAAAATAAACATTGTAAAAGCATTTAGTGAAATATGATTAACAAAAAAAAAGATTTATTAAAGGAAAATTTGTCTTACCAATCAGTTAATGTTTTCTGAAGATGCTACTTATTAGTTAGGACATTAATGTAAATAGAATGTAATATGAAGGTAGGACACTAGTATAGAATGTAACGTCAAGGTACGAAACAAGTGTTGAATGTGACATTGAAAAATGCACATAAATGAATGTTCTGTAATGTGGCTTTCTAATCCTTTAGGTCCCTGTGACAGAGATGAGCTGTGTACAACATGTGGCCTTGTTCAGGTTTACTGTCCAGGTCATATAGGTCATATTAGTCTTCCTCTTCCTGTGTTCAATCCAGTGTTCTTTAGGTCAATGTATCAGGTACGTAGCTCTGTGGTTGTTGTAAGATTGAGAATCTGGCATCTTAGGTTGTAGTAGTGATAACAATGAGATAGCGTGTGACTCTTTTCCTTGTTTATATATATGTATTATGACATATGCATAGAATTATCTTGTGTATAATGACTGTGTAAGTTTTAAGCCACTAAAATCATGACATTACAGGGTTCTAGTTAAACTGACCTGCCAGGTTCTATGTGCATGTCACAAGATGCCTGATGCACAAGGCAAGCACAAGTACTTTGCTTCGTACTAAGTGTACAGTTTGCACACAGCTGTCCGCAATCAACTTCTAACATGTTTCATCAATGACAATAAATTGCACACAAAAATAAAGTAACTTGAAAGTAGCACCTTATTAATATTTTCACCTCAGGTAAGTCAAAGTGTGCCTGTCACAACCTTTCACAGAGTTAATTAAATTTTGAATGTTACAAACTACTTTATTATCAATGTATATGGATAAACTCAGCATCAGAACATAGATGATAAATTAATGCTTAGTAGTAAGTTCTTAATTTTCTAAGGGAAATTAAAAAAAAATTCAAAAAGTAAATTTCCTTTAGTATGAGAACTGTGACTTTTGTTATATGTCTCTTTCTATAATTTTGTTTTACCATCTCTCCAAGAAGTATGACAGAACTATAATGTTTTCATCATTCAGGCAAAGCATAATTTATATCTTCTTCAATGCTATTTAGTTACAGAGCAATAAAATAGAAAATCAGGCCCTTCTTGCCACACAGTCTCTTTCAGATCTTGCCAATAGTTCTCTGTGATGTTTAATACCATATTATTTATAACCAATAGAAAGCCAAAGTTTTAATTTATTCAGTGATGTATTACATTGTTGTCTGTACAGAGAACTATTTTTTTTCAGTTCAAACTTTATTCCCATGGGAAACATATTGATGAGCTTAGCTGAAGTTTTAATAGCTTTTGTCACACAGTTAGAAAGCCAGAATAATCTTGATAGTTGTGGAACATTGTTTACTTCATGTTTGTTGTTATTCTGTGTTGGAACATTGTTTCCTTCATGCATGTTGTTATTCTGTGTTGTTGGGTACGTTATTTACACTATTTTATTTCTTGTTTTTCGTGTGCAATCTTTATTATTATGAAAGTAACTAGAATGTAAAAATTTAAAACTTTTTAAGTTAGCCTAAATAAAATTAACAATAATAATTTTTTGTGAGATTTGCTCACGAATAGATTCATGTGTTGTGTAACTCAATACCATAATGTAAGCTGCATGTTTGTCATGTGATTTGCAATTTATATGACACAATCAATGGTTAGGCACAGTAGAAAGGCCAATAAAACATTAAAATTTTTGTATAAATAAATGTATACTGTTACAATCTTTGGAAAAATGAGTTGATGTTCATGTTGGAGTTGTATGGAAATCAGTTATTGGCTGAGACTAACCAGACTGTTGTAGACTCCAGCAGTGTTGACTTCAGAAAAAATTGAAAAGATAAAAACTCTTTTGAATAATTAATAAACCAATTAAATAAAACCAACATTTGTTATTTCTTTTTGGTACTACTGGCTTATTTTTAAGTACTTTCATAAAAAAAAAAGAAGAAGAAAAGGATTGCTTATGTATCCCCTAAAATCTTCACATACTTGTACAACATTTAATAATAATAGTTTTTAATGTTTGAAAAACATACCTGGAATGGATAGAGTGGATGTTTTAACTTCTCTCCTGCAACATTATAGAATGCAGTTCTGCGATTATAAATTAGGAACATAACACAGTATAAAAGAATTGCAAATTCACACTTTATTTAATATTTTAGTTGACATATAGGTAGATAGATGGCAGCTGAAAGTGTTGGACTAGGACCTCGTGGGTGTAGCAGTCACTTGCATTTGTTGTACTTACCATTTAAAAATGAGTGACAGTGACAGAAGATTTAGTAATTTTGCAATAACAAAGACAAGAGACATTTAAATCACTAAGCATTCTTTCATCAGTCCATTATGTAGGTATGTCCGTAATAAACATATAAGCATAATAGAAATATTTCAAATACTAGAATATTGGGAATGATGAAATAGTTAATCATTGAAAATCTCTGTTTCAAGTAGGTAATTATTTTTATGATAATTGATTTGTTATTAACTTTGATTAACTAACTTTGTTGGGATAATTGACAACTAATATTTGAGAACACTAAGTTGATTATTTTCACGAGGTTAATTGAATAATCTTAAGTTTGATAAATCTGTTTATGGGACACAAGTTGGGTAATTGTTGCTTGTTAATTGATTGAGTTGACCCTGCTATGCCATTGAATAATTAAAACAGGAGAGTAATATTTCAGTATATCACTATTGACGAATTGTTGCATAATTTGTGTGGTTTTTGTGTTTCACAGTGTTGTGTTTTCAATTGTAGCTCATCCGAGGAAGCTGCTTTAGCTGCCACTCTTTGCTGTCACCACCATTTGCCATTCAACTGATTCTAGCCCAGCTGAAAGTGTTGGACTATGGCCTTGTGGGTATGGTGCAAGAACTAGAAGAGGTTGCACTGGAAACAGTAGCTCAGAGTGCTGGGTCTGGTGCAATTGAAACTCTTGTAAAGAATAAGATGACAGAAATAGTTAACAGGAAACTTGAAGGTAATAATTCCTTTTTCAATTTTTTTTTGTTTTGGAAGTTTATACAGAGAAGGTGCACCAGTAAAGAATATTTGTTAATAGTATTGGTTTATTATTATGACAGAATGACTTGTCATATTTTATAAATCACATATTTATTTAGTGGTAAGTGTCAGATTAACCATTATTATTTTTATTTATTATAACAGAATGACTTGTCATATTTCTTTAAGTCATGTAAGGTAAGATGAACCGATATTGTTTGTAGTTATTATATTTTCTTGCCTCTTTTTTTTAGTTAATCTAACATAGTATTTCCCAATTGGTGGTTTGTGAATTCCCAGTGGTTTGAGAGATAATTCTGAGGGTTTTTGGAGAAAAATGCAGTAATGACATCTTTTATCAGTTTCCTGGTTCTACAGTTCTTACCATATTTTGGTTTTCTTCAAATTTGTATAAATATTTAAGGAAGGAACAAGTTTGATTCTGAGCCACATTTAAGCTTACAGCTCTTTTGTTGAGCCAAACTTTAAAGCACTGTGTTTTTCAAAAGAAGTTTAGAAATCTCCTTAATTTTAGTTAAATAGTTTTGTTTTCAGGTTTTTTGTATTGTTTCAATTTTATTGGATACAAAATAAATAACGATATCAGTTGAGATTTTATTGTAAATGTGTTACAATAAATTCAATGCATTAAAATTTATTTTACAAAATTTGTAACTACTTTTCAGAAAAAAATATTACTAATTGAGGGATTTGCAAACAAAAAAAAAGTTGGAAACTGCTAGTTTAACGTAATGTACTATAACTGACCTTTCAAGTCTGATGGTATGTAACATTGATGTGTTTCAAAAGATCATATACTTCTTGCTGCATTTGGTGTAAGACCTGTTGGCACAAATGTGACTAAAAAACAAAAAAACAACAGTATATTCAGTTAGATTAATAATGATCTTATTGAATAATGTTCACTTCAAAGGGCTCAATTTGGAAAGTGCAAAACTGAGTGCCCAGGTGAAGAACGTGGTGGAATGTCGACAAAGAATTATCAAAACTTTTATAAGGGAGTACTTAATGGGAGCAGGGAGAAAGTGTACGTCATGTGGAGTCTCACGGAAAGGAATGAGTATCCATAACAACAGCAGAATAATTTTCACAGCAAATGTCAGGAAGGCGGTCAAAGTTAAGCCTAAAAAACCACCGGCAATTCTGAAGTAAGTAATTATATCTTTAATTTTTGTGATATGAATATGCACATGAACCCAGTATTGTTACAATAAAACATTTTTAGTTGTATAGCAAGGATATTTGTGTGATAAATGTAGTAAGTATACACAGTTATTGTATGTATGTGTGTGTGTGTGTGTGTGTCATTGTATAGTGTTACGTTACAGTAAGAAAAAATATTAGAGCAAAACATTTCCATCAATATATAAATTAGAATCAATAAGTTTTGTTCTTTGCTAAGTTGTGGAATGAGAAAAAGCAAAACAAAGTTAGTAGTGGTCTTGGGCTAAGAATGTAGTGGAATATCAACCATGAATTGTTAAATTGTTTTAAGTTGGTTAAAGTTTCAGTGATCTGTGAATGCCCCTTTGTTCAGTACCTAAATAAATGGTTTTGGCTCACATTTGGCCAGTCAGACTTACCATGATTTCAACTAGTATATTTTGGTGTTTTTCCCTTTACAATACCCATAATTGGTATATTTTTAGTAAAATTTCACTAATTATGTATTTTTATTGACCATTGAGTTTGTCTTGTGTGGTTTGATGTTGATGTAGGGCTCCAGAAATGTTTGATGAGTATGATGATGTTGAAAAAGAAAATAATCAAGAAGAAGAAGAAGAAGATAAGTTCACTGGACAGAACTATTTAACTCCTCTTGAGGCACGAAAACACTTGCATGAGCTGTGGAAGAAGGAGCAAGCCGTTTTACAACGACTCTTTGGGTTACTGGTGACAGCCGGCAAATATCACCAGTCTCCCATTGACATATTTTTCTTGGATGCTGTTATTGTTCCTCCATCACGGTTTCGACCAGTAAGTATTGTTGTAAAGAATCTGAAATTGTTTTCTAGTTTGGTTACTTCTTTATGTTGAATGTTATAATAGTCCAATATATAAAATCACTAACTGTGTTTCCTTGGTAACAAATGGTAGAAAATAAAGTTGGTAATTGGAGAATTAAAGGGTATGCTGTTGATGTATAATTAAATAAGAATATAAAAAGTTGGTTCTTGTCATTGAAATCTTTCTCTTACTTTGTTTGTAAACAACAAACTTTTACTTCTGTAGTTGTTGAAAGTAAAAATAATTTCAACTTGATAAATTCCATATTTTTCAACTTTACCATGTGAACTTCAACTTATAAAAAAATTTACTGTATTTTCAGTATAGTGTTGCATTTGTTTAACCCTACATGCATGTATGGGAGTCAGTGTCCATATCCTGATATTTACAAAGATACATTCAAAAGTTAATTAACCAACTTTATTATCAATGAAAGTTAGTAAAATTGACATCAAAACATAGGTTTTAGTTCAATTTTTGATGCAAGGTAAGTTTTAGGTTTCTAAAATGAAAATATTTATGCAAATTCTAAATCTGGAATGTGTCACGTGGTATCTCTAAGATGTAAATTCTGTATTTAAGACTTTTCTTTCATGCCTTGCATGTGTTTCAGAATGTCAATCAATTAGACATCCACACTATAAATATTGAGAAGTTAGAGTTTAAACTTAGTACTGTCTGTCATTATTTTCTGAGATATCAATAAATTTGTTACACCTGCCAAATAATCTTGTCCCATCTCTTTTGAAATTGTATTTACTCGTGCATACTTGTCAGTGATACGTGTTCATGATCAATAGAAATAACTTTTTCTTAGCCATTTGGTTATGACATTTTTATATTAATTTATATAAGTGAAAGTGCCATTTCTAAAACATTTATTGAATTGGTACTTTGGTAAAACATGAAATTTTCTAAACATTTTTATGGGCCAATTGGAAAGCTGGGTAAATTATATTAGTTTTAGAACATCCTGTTTTACTGTTTGTTTGGGCAACAGACTTGGTGAGAAAAGTTGAAGGTTAATGAAGGCTGACTTTAAGAGAGAGAGAAAAACAACAACTCAATCCTGAGGTAAATGCTAAAATAAAAATAATTTTTCTTGTTTTGAGAAATGCATGAGGAATGTACGGTTAGAAAATACATGATGTAAGCTGAACTTTTGTTTACCTTAAGTTCTCTTCCATCCCATTGGGTGATTTATTTTTGTTTGCAGCACTCAGACATGTTTAAAGAGCAATAAAACAACAAAATTAAATGAAAGTAGAAAGTAAAAGGATTGTTTTAGCTTTATTTGTGATGATCACAATTTTTGTGAAAGCCCACACATGAGATTTACAGGTTTACTGAAAGTGAACTTGTGTTCATTTGATGGAATCTAGAGGTTGTGTAAGTGAATTTGCAGAATTGTAAAATGAACAAAATGAATTCGTAATATGTAACTCACGAAACTAGAAACCGGGTCAGACTGTCTAAAATAAGTTCAGAAACAAATCTTTAGTAAATATATTTATTAAGAATTCTGATTTTCTTTGAACAACAAAATTTATTGAAGATATATTAAACAACTTTTGAATTAAAAAATTACTAAATGTTGAATTTTTCCAATATAGGCTTAACCCAGTTGACTAATTCCATGCAGGTAGAGTTAACCCTTGTGCAATGGATCAGGGATCAAAGGCCATGTCATCACATTTGTTGACTTGCATTCAAAATTTTATTGAACTACTATCTTATGAATTTATATCAATAAGTTTGGAATCAAATTGTAGATTATAATTCAAACTATAATATTATATACAAGCTAATGTCTTAATTTAAAAGTAAGTATTAAAAGAACACATCTAAATACAAATTTTTATGAATGACATGGTATGTTGAATGCAGCATTGTTTAAAATCAGATGTTTGTGATGTCAGAATACTAAGTCTGTAGTTTCATACAAATTAGGAACTTAAATTACTAATATTATTGAGCTAGAATATAAAATAATCTTATATTTTTTATTTTGCTGATATATGGTTTATTACTGAATCAAACACAGTAGGGCTCCATTCACCCCTTTCCATTTTTGAAAATGGTCCTTTATATATACTTCAATAATTGATATGACAGCTTAGAATGTCCCCCAAGCTGTTTAGTCAGACATTTTAATCTTTGGAAAAGCTACCACTTTCTTGTAGTCCAAGATTAAATAGGTAGTTACGTTTTCAGTCCGCTCAAAGTTTCATATTTTTTTAAAGCTAAATACATCTTAGTTACTAAGATTAATAAATTATAGTGGAATTCAAAGGTATCAGTGTAGTTATTTGTGATTTTTTTGGTTATTAAACTATATATACAAAACTTAAAGTTTTTGATATCCTCCAGGTGCAAAATTTTTAAAGGCTTAGCATCCTATGTTCAGAAGTAACTTGAGTACAAAGGTCACAGTGAGAAGAAATAATTGTTTCTTTACTTCTTGATTTATTGTTCTATATTTTAAGAAAAATAAGTTTAATAATTTATTTCTAAATAGTAATAATTTATATATATATACATAAAATGTATAATAATTGAAATGTGACTATATATTACAAAATACTAGTCCACTAAAACACAGCCAAGACAAGTTAGACTAAAGGTCAGTTTTATATTACTGGATACATAACATGAGTGAACATGCACCATGTCAATACAAGTTATGTAATGTTATCCAGACATCACTGGAAAGTCAATATAATAAAAAATAATATTTAAATATGTAGATATATAGCATTATGAGGCTTAAGCTACTAAGACTAAACATTTATATTTGTGTTATATGTAGTTATTCTAACATGAAAAAAGCATAATTTATATTTATTTCCTAATTTTTTATTATGTCTACAAGATTGGTCAAGTGACAGACTCAACATAGTTGTAGAAAGTAACAAAGCATAGTCTTGCTGAAAATAAATGTTTGAAATGTATTTAAAAGGTTTTAGATATTATGCAAATAATATTTAAAATTTTTGGTACAAGGACTTTAGACTCAAACAAGTAATGAAACACTATTTTCACAAGCAAATCTTCAGTAAAAATATTTCATTAAAAGGTTTTTTTGTTTAGAAAATACATGTACTTTTTACTGAAAGCGTACCAAATTTTGTGAAGATGCACATGGTGTACCATAAGTTGTAGTGCAAATACTTTGTGTGCAAGTGTGTAGACAAACTTGTGTATGTTATATCAAGTGTGTTGCAAAAGGGGTAATGAATGTAATGTTTATAAAAATATAAACTTTTTTCTTTCTTTATTTGCCACAGCTTATGTTCCTGAAAGGAAGAAAATACGAGAATCCCCAAACAGCATCATTAAACAAGGTTTTACAGTCCTGCTCTGTTCTTAGAGACGTTCTGCACATGCTGAAGAAAAAAAGTGAGAAGAACTTGGAGGAACAGGAGCCACTTGATGAAAATGTGAAGGTTTGGAATTCAACAATTAAATTATTTTTTTACTGTAGTTTTTATAGATTGATGTTTTGGTTCTGACTGTTTGAATTTGTAAATCATTGAAATTTCTAACATTATTGCTGTTTTTTTTAATCTTCAGTCTTTGCTTAGGATGTTTTAAATATAATTTTTTTTTCTGTTTAATTTTGTTCATTCTAGGAGTGTGTGTACAGTTCGTAGATTTGGCAAAATGATTCTGCTTATTTAGATGCAGCAAAATTTTTTTTATCTTTGTCTTTCTAGGCTGTAGTTGATAAGTTACCTGGTAAAACACTGGGGAGAAGCTGGACATTGCTTGGAATCAGCTACAGATTAACATCAACTGTGTCGTGGATAGTGATTTGGATAGGTTAAGCACGGACAAGACCCCTGGGGTGAAACAGGTAAACACTATAGTTTATTCACATTAATTCTTGCTTTATATATTATATAGCAAAAAATATAGACGTAATTTTGTATATTGAACCTGAGTAACATTGGAGGGGGGGGAAAAAGGTACAAAAAGTAAATGAACTTCAGCTTTAAAATGTTTGGATATTCTATTGGCCCGGGTTTAAGTAAAAAGAAACAAAATGGTTTAAAATGTCAATCAGTCCCTATAGTCTAATGCTTTTAAAATATTTTATGTAGGATGATAGTTGTGCTCACTTTCTGTTGGGCCTGGCATGGCCAGGTGGGTTAAAGTGTTCGACTCGTAATCCGAGGGTTGCGGAGTTGAATCCATGTCACACCAAACATGCTCGCCCTTTCAGCCATAGGGGTGTTATAATGTGATGGTCAATCCCACTGTTTGTTGGTAAGAGTAGCCCAAGAGTTGGCAGTGGGTGGTGATGACTAGCTGCCTTCCCTCTAGTCTTACACTGCTAAATTAGGGACAGCTAGTTTAGATAGCCCTTGTGTAGCTTTGTGCAAAATTAAAAAAAACAACAAAACTTTCTGTTGAACAGTGATAATTTATTCATAATTCTGCTAAACCTGATTGCACTGAGTCATAAAATAAAGGTGATGTCCTCTGTTTCAAGTAGAATGATTATTTGCTCAATTGAATATTATTTTTGAAAATAAAAAAACAAAAAACCCAACCAAAACTTTCAATTCTTATTTCAATCCATTTCTTTAGTGCTTTAGTCTGAAGTAAGTGTAGTCTGAAGTTTTTATTATTCTTTATAAGTAGGTGACATGAGTATGTGGTAATAGTCAATGAGAAGTTGAATATGTCACGCACATTGTAATTGTACAGTTCTGAAAAATCTGTAAATTTGCTTGGAAAATCAGGAAAAAACAATTTTATATGAGTGTGTTGCTTTGAATTAGACTAGGCTGAATTTTTCAGAAGTTTTTGTTTTTTTTTACTTGTAAACTCTCGTGAATAGTTTCAGACTTTTGTGACAACATAGAATACACTAATTAGTCTGGAATTATTGAGTCTGAGTGTAGGTAGTAGAATAAAAGATAGTGAGTGTTTTTACCCTAAAGGTATAATCAGTAAATTACAGTCTTTGTGGGGTTTCTTAGTGTATCGAACTTTATCTACTTGAGTAATGTTTGTGACAGTTTTTAAAGGTTTAAAATTTATTTTTTTTGTGAAGATTATTGAGAAGAAAGAAGGTTTGTTTCGTAAGAATATGATGGGTAAAAGGGTAAATTATGCTGCACGTTCTGTAATATCTCCCGATCCTTATATCATGGTGGACGAGATAGGTATTCCAGACGTGTTTGCCAAAAAACTGACTTACCCACAACCTGTTACACCCTGGAATGTACAGGTTCTTCGACAAGCTGTTATTAATGGCCCTGATGTTCACCCTGGGTAAGTGCTTGTCTTTCAGTTCAGGTCACATCTATAAAAGACAATAGACGTCAACTAAAGCCAAAGTGAAGGCATAGAACAAAGTTCAACACTTTATAAAGTTATTAACTCTTTGACTCTGGGCAGATGCATTGCACCCAGTACATAAACACAAAAGTATAATACATAACCATTGAAGTCACAATGATAGTGGTTGTACTATAGTTTTTATTACAGTATGTATTTCTTCACTATCTTTTGCAAATTATCAATAAATATTACAAGGTTTTTGTTCATGAAATATTATATTTTTACCTCTTTTAAAACACTTCTGTACAAGTCGCAGAGTTAAGTTCAAAGGTTAATTAAACACCTTTACTACCAATGTATGCAAATGAAATTGTTATAATTCAAAGTTTATGGTATCAATATTTTAACTCCTTTATTTCAAAAGAAACATTTAAAAAATGCGTAACCTTCAGTTTTGTGTTATGACGTGACCCACGAGGTATGAAAAATCTCAACATTTAAGCTTTTTGTGTAGATTTGGAAAATTCCAGTTCTGTAGAAGCATGTTTCATGATTTAAGTACATTTACTTGCCCTGTTGACACATTTAGTGTCAAGGTTCTCTGGCTAAATTGAGTAAAAATAAGTACTAAATTTTGTTAACCCCTGATATGGGTGCAATAGTTACCTTCTGTAGTTTTGCTTGGACTGTATACCATACATGCAATTTTTATATATGTATATGGTCATTAGAAAGAGCTCATTTTATACTATAATTGAACAACAGTTATTTTGATATTGGCTTGCAGGTTTCATCATATGATATTTGTAACTACTTGTGGTATTGTTTGCTGCTTGATTCTCCTATAATACTTAGTTTTTTTGTTAGCTAAGAATGTTATAGTTAGAGAAACAGTTACATTGTATTTAGGTCTTACTTTTATATCTTAGTTAATTGTATGTTGCTTATATTGTAAAATGCATAATTGAAATGTTTAAGCATTTTTAATGTGTATCTTACTTTGCATCAGTTCTCAGGACAAAAGGTCTTGTGTAAGGGTAAAATAAATTTTACCAATCACTGGTGCATGTTTACTTAAGATACTGTAATTACACCACAAGGGCACTGTTGACTTGTGTGGGTAAGTAGCGAAAGATAAAGGACAGGAAAGAAAAATTATACATTAAAAATAAACTATATATGGAAAAAAAACAACTCATGAAATTAGGAATGTAAACAAAAGATATTTAATGAAAAATTAAAATGTGTACTTTTTTTATTTCTTAAGTTTAAGCATTTTATTTGAATGTATGTTGATGAAAATATGTACAGTTAGTGTTAAAGAATATTAAAGATGAATATTTACCTTAAAAAAGAACTTTGATATCCATTGAGGGAGGTTCTGGAGGTATTATGCAAATAAATCTGAAATTATAAGACAAAAGTATTTTTATACTTAAAATGAAAATCAAGTTGCACATGAACTATTAAGAGTCTCTGACAAAATCCTGCAAATTTTTGTGAGGATACATTAAGAAAGCTCAGAGTTACAGTATATTTTTGCACTTTTATTGTTCTTCTGACAATGTTGTGGATTTTATATGCCCCTCTGAGAGAAAGAGTTAAGTATGAAGATTTTTTAATCAAAGATTTACTTGTAAATGTTTTTTTTTTTTTTTTGGAATGTTGACCATCTATCATTCAAAGTAACTTTAATTTTAGGATCAAACATAATTTCTTCATCAGAAAGTTCTCAAATTTCATTTGTGTGATCTCTGTTGCATTCTAAATGACAACCACCCATTTTTTAGAAAAGCAGTTTTATCTGTTATGTTCTCAGTTTGAACACTATATGGGGTTGGTGGACTTGACTGACCTTCTAACCACCATAAAAAATATGGAACTGAATTTAAGTTGCATTTTTTATTCTAGAATTACTGCAAATCACAAATGATTATTCTAAGTAGCTTAAATCTTGTAACAGTATATGTTTATTTACTTTTATTTATTAATTTTTTGTTTTATTAATCTTTGAACCATGTCTGACTAATAATCCCACCACACAAGTTGTAAATCGCTGGCTGCACGTGTGGTTCATGTTTGTGTATCAACTAATATAAAAGTAGCTTTTAGAAAGTACAACAGTGCAAGTATATTTTCTTAGTTTCAGTACTAGTGTACCAGTATTTTGTAAAATACAATTATGTTTTGGTTACTATACATTATTATATATGTATTAATAATTATTACTATTTACAGATAAATTATTAAAATTCAGTTATTTTTCTTAAATCAAGAACAGTAAGAAATAAATATATAGAAAACATTTATTTCTGCTAATTACGAAGTCTTTTGTATTTGTGTATTGTCCTTGCTAAGCCTTGGCAAATTTAGTATGTTGAGGATGTATAAATAATCATTTTTGTAGGTTTTGTGTATGCAATTTGAAATCGAAACTGATTCCAAAAAAACTCCCCTGTGATTTATCAGACTTTCTAATTAAGCTAAAAAAAATCAAATTTCCAATCATTATCTCTTTAATTAACACTTTTTTGAACTCTGCAACAGTAATGATATCTTTACTTCTACAAAGACTGACAGAATTACATAGCTCAAAATGAGCTCTTTTGATTGGTTATGAACATTTAGTTAAGTGAGAAAAGGTAAACAGATATTTTCAAATGAGCAAGAAGTAAGTGGAGCCACTGTAGAGGGCTCATTAAATATAATTTTTCAGCAAATAGAAAAGGTAGGAGGTTTTACTGTATATTCTAGCTTGTCAGTATTGGTAATTTGAGATTCTGTTGACTTTACATTTTATGATGTTTACAGTACAATCTGACTAAAAGCAGAGGATGAAATACTATGCGACACAAATAAATCAATATTTAATTTTTTTTTTAATTTGAAATGACAAATTAAACAAGTTCATAATAGGAATATTTGAATTCCAAGTTTACTTATGGACCTTTATAAAATAATAGCTTAACAAAATTTTAAATGTACTTCTTTGAAACATGGTAATGTACACTCTGACCCCTACCTGTATTGAAAGGGATGTCATAAACAAGGAAGTTGAGATTTATACATTATTACCTCTAAGTTGGAAAATTTAAGGTGTACATAAAATAAACACTTTTCTTGCTTAAAGTTTAAAATAAAATGTTATTTTTGTGATTATATAGATTCTTAGGGACATTTATGTGGTAAACAAAATACTGTAATTCTTTTTCATATTTCCTATTTGTGTAGAGCTGTCTTGGTACAGAATGAAGATGGGTCAATGGTCAAGTTGAGCCCTGAGGATAAATGTCAGAGAGAAGCTATTGCAAAACGACTACTGACGCCCTCCCATTCCTTCCAAAGTGGTTTACAAGGGAGCAAGATTGTCTATCGACACCTCCAAAATGGAGATGTTTTATTGCTGAATCGACAGCCGACTCTACACAAGCCAAGTATTATGGCACACAGGGTAGGAAGGAAGTTCATATTCTTGATTTTAAAAAAAAAGTATTGTGCAGAAACTAAGCAGAAGGGATTCAAGATCATGGTATTACATTAATGTTTGTAAGATGCATCAAAGATAAATCCTTTCTTGGAATATTGGTGAATATGGAAAAAGAACTGTCAAAAACAGAATCATGGAAGATGATAAAAGTGCAAGCAAATCACTAGAGAGCAACGTGTATATGTGATTGAGATTTGTATATAAGAAGTAAAGATATGCTTCTGCAAAACCTCAAATTTCTAGCAAGCCACATAAATATCTGGAAACCTTTTTTTCTGAAAACCATAATTAAAGGAAAAAAGCAACAACAAAGTTTTGACACAATTTCCTTTTAAGATACAGACTAACTGATAACATTGCTGTTAATGTTATGTAATACACATCTGCTTGTTATGAGAATTTAAGTTTTTCAAAATTTAGAACTACAGTTAATAGGTTTTAATGTTAGATCTGTTGCTTATACATGTGTATGTAAAAATAATGTTCTGTTTCACCTCTCCATCCATAGGCACGTGTCCTTCCAAAGGAGAAAACTCTTCGTCTCCATTATGCTAACTGTAAAAGCTACAATGCTGACTTTGATGGGGATGAGATGAACGCCCATTTCCCTCAAAGCGAGTTAGCCCGTTCTGAAGCCTACAACATTGCCAGCGTGAACAACCAGTACTTAGTTCCAAAGGATGGGACTCCACTCAGTGGACTCATTCAGGATCACGTTGTAGCTGGAGTTCTACTGACCATTAGAGGAAAATTCTTTACAAGGTATGTGCAAAGTTTTATTAACCCTTCATTTTTTTATTGTTAAATTCTTGATGAAATAAATAATTTGTAGGTAGGTGAGGTTTTTGGATACTAGTAAAAAATCCATGTTATGGATGAATTATCATAAGAGCTTCTGAATGAAGTAAATATGAATCTATAAATAATATATTAACCACATCATATCTACTACATGCAGTGCTAATGAGACCATTTGAACAATACCAGAACAGCTACAATAGGACAGACCAAATAGTGATTGGGACACTATTTCCTGGAAATGAATTGGTTTGATGTAAAGTGTATTAAGTAGCTGAAGTGTAATTTCTGTCAATTTATTTTAGTTACTGATTACCAGAATGATAGTTAAAGCTTTTAATACTTTCTATCTCCAAGAACGTGGTCTGTAGAACAAGCTGCCATTGAAACAACTCACAACTTTGTAGAACAAGCTGCTATTGAAACAACTCATAACTTAGTCTGTAGAACAAGGTGCTATTGAAATAACTCTTGAAGTAATACTGAGTATTTGGAACATTGCTTACCAGACTTTGAAGGATTTGGTGTCATTTGAAAGGAATGTTTTTTTTGTCTGCTTCCAAAATGTGTTTTATTGTACAACAGTGATTCTCAAACTTATTTGTCAGTAGATTTCTTCAGTGGGGTAAAATATCCTACAGACCACTTACTGGTTCTATCTTACCTGCTTTTTTTCTCATGTATGGCCTCAAGTTTTGCACTGCCCATCAGTGACTTGCTTTTTGAACCAGTCTATGGACTGCCTGCAGGCTCTTGTTGACCACCAATGGTAGAAGATAATCATTAGTTGAGTACTTGGAGAGAGTACCTCTGTACTTAAATGCCATTTTTAATCTAAGATATACTGTAAAACTTAAAGGTATAAACTTTTTTCACTAATAGAATTCAAAAGTTTAAAATTTTTATAACAATAATTAAACATTTTGAGAGTAATAAAACTTTATTAGCCATTGAAGTAATGAAGAAAAGGTAGAAAAACAATTAATTTCAATTATTATTTTAAAGGGCAGACTATCAAGAACTTGTTTTTGGTGCACTGACCTTTGTCCAGAAGCCAATCAAACTCCTTCCCCCAGCTATAATCAGACCTGTAGTACTGTGGTCTGGGAAGCAAGTATGTTTCTTATTCCTACCTTAACTGAATTAATTTTTCCTAAATTATTAACTTCTCATCAGAAATAAAACTTAATCCAGTAATGAATTTTGCTAATTCAATATACTCTTTGTATTTACATGGAATAGAAAACATTGTATAATTAGTTGGAAAACTTTAATGTTATTGGATTTTGAGTGTTTTGAATGTTTTTAAAATTGAGAAGTTCTGATTGTGAGCTAGCTAATAAAGTTTCCAGTGCAGATCAGATTTTAAACTATTGTAAATTGTAATAACAGCTTTTCACAGTAGAAGAAATTTTATTTTTTATAGTTATAAAAAAAAAAAAAAAAAGTGATACATGAAAGATATTACAGCTAAACTTTGAAGGTTTATACATCATATATCATTATTAATTATATTGGAACAAAGACTGACAACCAACCATCAATATTCTATTGAACATCACCAACTAACAATCAATCATCGATAATCTACCAAACATCGCCAACATACTATCAGTATTCTTCCAAACATTGCCAACATACTATCAGTATTCTACCAAACATTGCCAACATGCTATCAGTATTCTACCAAACATTGCCAACATGCTATCAGTATTCTACCAAACATTGCCAACATGCTATCAGTATTCTACCAAACATTGCCAACATGCTATCAGTATTCTACCAAGAATCACCAGCTATCAATCAACCAGCAATATTCTACCAAGAATCACCAGCTATCAATCAGCCAGCAATATTCTACCGAACATCACCAACTAACAATCAGCCAGCAATATTCTACCGAACATCACCAACTAACAATCAGCCAGCAATATTCTACCGAACATCACCAACTAACAATCAGCCAGCAATATTCTACCGAACATCACCAACTAACAATCCGCCAGCAATACTCTATTTCTCTAAAGCTCTGCCGTTTGTATATTTGTATCCTCCATTTTGACATATCTTTATTGTTTGTATAATCTCAAAAAATATGAATTGCAACATCACAACCTAGATTCTAAAACACCAGGTGGTTTTAAAAACGTGAGCTGTTTCCAACATTCTTAAGTTCACTGATTAGTAATAGTAATATGACAACTAAGCTAACTAGAAGAACATTTTGTAGAGATAAAATTGAAATTTTGTCTTAAGGTTATTTTACATGATCCACAGGTTGTGTCCACCATTATTATTAATATAATCCCAGGAAACAAACCACCACCCAATATTGAAGGAAAAGCAAAAGTATCTGTCAAGGTAAAATATTGGTTTTGTTTCTAAGCAACTCGATTTGTTCTTCAATTAATTATGTCTTTAACCCTAGAACTTCAGTGTGGTTTGTTTAGTTTACAGGTTCAACTCGTGTGGAGTCAAACTGACCCTCAGCTCTCATTCTATTGTTAAGAAACTAGTTCTTCAAGAATTTGTTTTGTTAAACTTGTATATTCTTCTAATTCTTGAAAATCACTAAGGCACTAGATAAAGAATGAAATGTTTAAAAAGTAATAACCCTAATACTAATGTTGTATGACAGGTGTAGTTAATTATAATTACACATTGCCAACTTCTTATTTTAAGAAAGTTGTTTGTTTTAGAAGAAATCTATCTTGTTCTTTAAACATATTTTGTTTATTAATACTGTTTATCTAGTGCATACTTTAGTCTGACATCGTGACAAACTACAGGTACTCATGACTTATCTTATAGACCTTTGCATTAAACTGAAATTTGTCAAAACTTAATGAACTTGTAACACAAGACCTAATTATCTATTGATACCCAGATGTAAGTATTGCTATTGATAACATAACTTAGTATCATTAACCCTGTTAAGATGAAAACTTTGTTTCTAATATATAGGGAAGAAATTTCCTGATATTTTTTGAAATTTCCATTATAAACATGTTAATGCTGATAAAGAAATATCTTTCATCAAAGTAAAATCAGAATGAAAACTATTCTTATATTTAGTGCTAAATAAAAAATTAAAACTTGACCACACCAGAATTTACACACAAAACCAACTCAGTGGTTCATTTATTGGTTCAAATGCTTCCTGTATCTCTAGTTCAGAGTTGGTTTAAAATGAATATGTTTCTGTGCTGGCAGAATTGGCAGGTTGAATGTCCAAAGCCTTGGATGGCAGGAGGAACACCTCTGCAGGGAGAGTCAATGTCTGAGAGTGAGGTAATCATTAGAGGTGGTGAGGTATTATGTGGAGTTTTGGACAAGGCTCACTTCGGACCTACTCCTTATAGTCTGGTACACTGCTGCTATGAGGTGAGGATTAGGTGTTTACAAGGATAAAGAGGATAATTTAGGAAGGTTATTATATTTGCTTGCACTGTAGATTGTTTTGAAGATAACTGAGTTAACCTCTAAAACATTTCCAAACTTTCCTTATGAATATGGTTATTCTGAGTAAGTTAAAGAAATCTCCATTCAAAGTGAAAAATGACACCTTAGCTATACCTCTTCTCAATTTGTTTACTTATGTCTTAACAAAATACAAACATTAAAAAAATTAACTTTCTACTTCTCTATTTCTTTTTTAATCAAGTGTGGCCTAGTGTCCAGCATGCCTGGACTGTGAAACTGAGGGCTTATGATTTGTCTTGTTTATGCACAAAAAAGTTTTCCGTGCCTTGTGGTTGTGGATGCATTATAAGAGTGATAGTCAAATACCTATGTTTAATCAGTAGTCAATGAATTTTTGGTAATAATGTTGACCAGTTCTTTTCTCTTTAGCCTATCAATTCACAATAAGGAATAATTAGTGTAGATAGTGAGTGTGGTATAACTTTGCACAAAAAATTCAAATTTCTTTATTTCTTTCCAATTACTTGTAACTTTACTTATTTAAATTTTTCCCAACGTAAGGAAAATGAAGTTAATGTATTAAATAGAAACTTGTGAATTCAATGAGCTATTGTTTAAATTTTTGTTTTTTCAATATTTTGAGAATAGTTTTAAAAATAATCAAGGCATGTTTTAGAGATTGTAGTTTATTTTATTTTGGTAAATTAAGTGCTATATTATAAATTTTTAACCATTAGAAAAAAATTTCTTAAACCATTAGAAAAAAAAAGGCTATATTTACATGTCACTTATTTTAGTATAGGTCTCATGTGTTAGTTATTTTATCTAATGCTAAGAAATATTATTCAGCATTCACTTTTTAGTAGATTTCTGCATGAACAAAGCCTCTGATAGTTCATTGAAAACTAAGTTAAATGTGTTAATTGTTTTTTTCCATTTTAAAGCTATATGGAGGACAGACATCGACTCTGCTGTTGACCTCTCTGGCAAGGGTGTTCACTCATTTCCTTCAGATCCATGCAGGGTTTACTCTGGGAATACAAGATATCCTAATTACACGAAAGGTAGTGTTGATCTAGAGAGAACACTAGAATTACTATAGGACTTTGATTAAATAAGGGTTGATCTAGAGAGAAAGCAAGATTTACTACAGGACTTTCTGATTAAATAAGTGTTGATCTAGAGAGAAAAAAAGGTTTACTGTAGGACTGTGATTAACTGTTGATCTAGAGAAAAGATTTACTGTTGGACTTTCTTATTAACAGGATTCTGTTACATGGAGAAGTTTTTAGGATTTATACTGGATTAAGGAATTACATTAGATAGTACAATTAGTGGTTTTATTCTTTTTTTGTATGAGTCTGATGAGTACAGAAAAAAAGTACTTTCCTTCCCATGGTGATTAGACATCAGCTGATTTGTGTGCTAATGTTAGTCTACAGGGCTTTTTTCCCAAGGTGATAGATGCTAGCTGGTTCATGTACTAATGTTAGTCCACAAGGATTTTCCTTCCCATTGTGATAGATACCAGCTGGTTTATGCAATAATGTTAGTCTACAGGGCTTTTCCTTCCCATGGTGATAGATACCAGCTGGTTCATGTGCTAATGTTAGTCCACATGGATTTTTCTTCCCAAGGTGATAGATACTACCTGGTTCATGTAATAATGTTAGTCTACAGGGGTACTTTAGCTGGTCTACAAGACTGTTAAAATGAATGTGTTTTCAGATGTAGCTGTTGAAGTATATTGTTTTATGAGGTAACTTTAAAGTACTTTAAAAAATTAATGTGATACAATGTGATCTCTGAACTAGTTGGTCATCAGTTGGACAAAAATTGGGAACTGCAAGTATACACCATGGAAATGAACACATTTTAGGTTTATTAAAATTGAACAGTTTAAATTAGTAATAATTTTCAGATCTCTGGTTTTTGTTTGTAGTAAGCTGTTAATTATACAGCTATGAGAACTGTAATGCATATTTAATTAAGGCCAATAAGAAACGTTGGAAGATAATGAGAAGTGCCGAGACTGTCGGCAATGAAGTGGCCGCTGAAGCTTTGGATGTCACCGACTCAGACAATCAAGAAGAATTGTTAGATAAACTCCAGGATGCTCACAGAAGTAAAGATGATAGAGGAATGAAGCAGTTAGACAATGTTATGAAACAAATAACTGACTCATTTAACAATAAAATTAATAGGTAAGGAGTGAATAACCTTTGGTTTTAATTTCAGTTTGAACCTTGAATTTCTACTGTTGTGGGTGTTTCCTTGCACTTTTATTCAGCTAAGCTTCTGTGGAAATATCAAATTAATAACTAGATACAGTGAAATCAACAGATTAAAATTACATATTAGTGGTTATAAAAATTGTAATAGAAATTTAATTTAATAAAAATAATTTTTGTGAAATTTTAATTCTAAAATAATATATCTCTTCCTAAAGTGGTTTTCTGAAATATTTTGTTAAAGTTATATCAGTATTATTTATGAAGTTATTGTTTTTCCTAGATTTTTTTTTCCTTTTTCTTTCTGATGATGGTTCTTATAACTTTAATGTGTTTTGTAATATTATCAGAAAATATGTATAGGTCATTAATTACGTTACTCAGTGATAGCTCCGGTTTAATATGACTGATCTTACATTTTAGTAAGAACATTTTATAGATAATTGTCACAAAAACAGTTTTTCTTTATCTATAATAGAGTCTGTTTACCAGATGGTTTAATCAAGAAATTTCCAGACAACAACCTTCAGTTGATGGCTCAGTCTGGAGCAAAGGGATCAAGTGTAAGTTATGATCAGTGTCTAGAACTAGGGATCAACTGAAAGTTAGTCTTATTAGCTAGATGTATCTCAAAATGTGAAATGTATGACAGGCCACTGATTAGACTTCCAGTCTTGTCATGAATTATGACACAAAATCAACAGGTTGGGTTAAACCTGTTTCTATTGGTATTTGAGCATGAAGAAGCTCACAAAGAAACATTTGTAAAGTTTACCAAAGAGCCTTCCAAACAGTTGGAATTAGCAAAGACCAGATAATAGCTGACCCAGCATGCACTGTTGCACCCATAAGTATTTACATTGATTAGTTCTGCTATACTACATGGCTGACATCAGCTAGTTTCAGTAGGTGTCGTTGATTTGTCTCTGTGTTCATGACTAACTGAAGGTGAAACCTTTCTCCTCAAATACCTTTTATGAACTTGCACAGAGCAACACTGGAACAAAGTCTTTTCTCGATATTACGCACTCTTCTTACTCGGGAGCTGTTGTGGCATCACATGATTTGCTGTAATAATGTTTCATTGGTTAACTTTTGGATGCACATGTTAGTTTCATGATGGTTGAATATGCTGTGCTGTATTTGAAAGACCCAGTTACACACTGAAAATTTGTGAAAGAAACCACAGTGGTGCCCCTGGTGACAACTATGGCCTTTGCATTCACATCAAAACACCCCTCTGTAATTTTATCTTCTTATGTCCTGTCATTTGAGATGTAAAATGTACTGATCTGTAGTTTTTGTTTTTATAATCACCATATTAAATGTTTCGTTTAAATTCAGTATGTGATTGTTTTGAAAAAGCATTTTACTAGTACATTTAGTTTTAATTTTATCTGTGCAAAAGAGCTTTTCATGAAATATGATGTTTTTGAAAGAAAATAATTATAGATTTTGTTCTTACCATGAGATCTAATGTATGTGTAATGCCTTGTAAAATAAAAGTGACTGTGGTGTTAATTGCCTACTGTAAGATCTGACGTAAGGGGTAGCTTTAAAAAAAAGATTTCAGACTCATAATTCTTGATGATGAAAAACCCACTTGAAATAAAAATGTATCTCAGAATGGCTGGTATGGGTATTAACACTTTTTTTATTGATAAGCAGAGAACAATGTTTCGACCTATCTAGGTCATCTTCAGGCTAACAAAGAGAGTTGCATTTAGAATGGCTGCAGGGCTGCTTAAAAGGCATAATTGAACTTTTACATTAAAAAATAGATAATTAACAAATTTGAACTCTTCCTTGAATATAGTATTTCAAAATTGAAATTTGTTCACTAAATAAATTAATTTTAGAAATAAATTTTTACTCGGGTTGATTTTGGTGGACTTTAATAAATGAAAACTTTGATATAATTAACAGTTCACCCTGTTTGTATTTAATAGAATTGAGGAAACCAAAAACAACTGTACACTTCACAAATATTTTGTGCATTATGGCTATGGGGAAGTCTCGTTCGTAATGAACAAAAAAAGGTGGTAATAATCGTGAACTGTTTTCTGAACACAGTACTTATAGGCCCCTAGGAGGAATGTTGAAATAGTTGATCAGGATAGGAGTAATTTGTGCATTTTAATTTGGATGGAAGTGTAGTTTTGATAATTTGACATTTTAAAATAAAAGTTCTAGTTTTGTTTGTTATATGTTAGGTCAACTGTATGCAGATTTCCTGCCTCCTGGGGCAGATCGAGCTGGAGGGGAGGAGGGTTCCTCTCATGTTGAGTGGGCGATCACTCCCTTCTTTTATGCCCTATGACACTTCTCCGAGGGCTGGAGGTTTTGTAGCTGGAAGATTTTTGACGGGAATTAGGCCTCAGGAATATTTTTTCCACTGCATGGCAGGACGAGAAGTGAGTGAATTTCATTTATTTTGTAGCATCTAAATGAGGAAATGATTTTTACTTCTGTTTAGAAGTTCATTCTCTGATTTAATATATTTTCCGTAATTTTGCTGTTTTCAGGGTTTGGTTGACACAGCAGTCAAGACTAGTAGGAGTGGATATTTACAGCGGTGCCTCATTAAACATCTAGAAGGTATAGTTATTAACTACGACTTAACAGCAAGAGACAGCGATGGCAGTGTTATACAGGTATTACTATTTCTGTATAACAAATTACAGATGTTACAGTTTCTGTGTAAGAGACTACAATGGACCTATGTGTATTATTGTTTTACTTATCTATACTTTTACTTTAAGTCTCAAAGTTATAATACACAGACTTCCTAGTAAGTAGTGTAATATATACTTATTTTTCTAAACTTTAACTTTTGAAATGTCTGCTGTGTATGATAATAGCTAACATACAAGTGATATATCAAAACTTTATTGCTTAAGTTTGAAGCCAATATCTTTTAGGACTGTATGGTATCCTTGAAACTAAAAGTGAGTCCCACTTACATTCACTGATCTGCATTGGAAAACTTGTCTTGCACTTTGTCAGAGACAAAAATAAATTTCCCAAATCCAAATTATAATTTATTTCTAGATTAATTAGCAATTGTCTTATAGACCCACACCTCTATACAAAAAAACCAACAGCCGTAATGTAAGTAGAATCAGGAGATTAAACAAATGGCTGGTTAAATTTACATGGCTGATGGACATGCTTATAACTGTTGTAAAGAGAAGGTTCTCCTTTACATGAATCTCTGTCTTGTGCAAGTTTTCTTGCTTAAGTTATTCAGTTGTTGTGATATTTGTTTCCTGAGCATTGTTGTGTTGCTTGGTATATACAAGAATATCTATTCAAGTGTAAACTGCTTGAGAGTAGAATGAATATTTAAGTCCTTGTATTTTTATTTACTGTTATATATTTTTTAGCCAAATTAACTAAAATGTAAATGCTATACACTTCTCAGCATAGCCTAACAAAACTTACACAAAATAAAACTTGTAGTATTATGCTAGCCTCAGCTGATGACACACTATCTACTCCTGTACAACAGCTCTATAGGAAACAGCTATTGATCTATTTCTATGATTTATTGCACATAACACCAGGATCACTGTTCCACTGATTACAAAGTAAATTAATAAAATCATAAAAGAAAACATGTGTGAGAAGTTTAACAGCTGAAACTGTTAATGTAGGTAACTTGTAACTTTCTGAACAGTACTGCTGTTAGTACAGAAGAAAAATGGTGTTACTTGTAACGTATTTTTCAGTTTTTTTGTTTGTTTTGTTTTTTAGGTGAAGGTGGGTTAGGGTGTTGTTAATGAAAGAAAGTGTGGGAGCCATAGCTCAAGAGTATAAACAAACATTATATTGGAAGAAAGTTTCAAAACCTTTTCAGTTAACATACTGTTTTTTCGTAAGTTACAAGAGTGATCACTACATTGCTGAGCATGGCAACTGGTCAGAGCGAATGTCTTTTGATGTTAAATACATATCTGCAAAATGTCTTAAATGTCTGTTTATTTCTTTTTTTTACCTCTGATATTTCTGTAAAAGCTACTCTATTCTATATTTGACATTTTAGAACACCAACCAGATGGAGCAGGTTTTGGGTAGTTTTAGAACTGTTTATAACACACTTTTTAATTAAATTTGTCCCACATGTCAACAGATGATTTTTTGGCAAATGTGATGTCATGAAAAGCCAACCTTTTAGCATTAGAATCACTCACTAGGATCTGCAGTTGTTGGTCGATGTAATAAACAATTAATATGAAATGCATGTTCTTGTTTTTTATTTTTATCTTATTGTGTAGAGCAGGGGTGGCCAAACTTGCTTAATGTAAAGCCACATACAATAAACTTTAGATGTTTGAGAGCTGCAAGACATGAACAAATATTACACACGCGTGTTTATTGTAATATGCACATCTTGTTAAATAAATATTAATAAATACATGTATCTAATAATATTTATTCATGTATGTAGTTTTTAAACTGTTAATTTGCATTAGTTTCAATATAATCACAAAGCACACATGTATACCAAATGCCTTCAAAATCCTGACTTATTATTTAACTATATTGAGCATATTTCATGTGGTAATGATGCATGCTTGCATTTCATTAACATTAAATGAGACTGCTGAAAATAAAACTAAAAGGGGTAAAAACAAATATTTTTAATGATATTTATTTGTCTCAGTAAATATCTGGTCAAAACATGGAGAAAATATGTAAAACAATGAAATTAGGAATATTTTAATCTGATACCACCTTACAAAATTTTAGTCTTATCATATTTTTCTGACACAAACAAACGTTGATACAATTATCAGGCTATTTACTGCTAGTTGAGGCCTTGTGAGTTTCCATCTTGGTTGTGAGTTGTTGAAATTTTGGCTGATATGTTGTCAAGGCTGTACGAGTCAGCTCTGTCAGGTGTTTATTTGTAAGGATTACACGATGCTTCAACTTCACAAACTTTATTACAGAGTACAGTGATTCACAGCAGTATGTTGTGCTGAAAATTAAGATGAGTCTCACACTGTTTTTTTTCAGTTCAGGATATTTTGTTTCTGGAACTTGCTTCCAGAACTCAGTTGTAGAATGGGATTTATGGATCATCTTTAGATCCAGGTCCTCCTGTAGTTCTATTAGTTCCATTTCCACAGCAGATGATTCTGTCACCAGAGGTTCGAGAATTGGACAACCATTATTGATCACATCACCCATGAATGGATTTACAAGAAAGGTGAAGCAGGGCTTCAGCTTCTGCAAGTCTTCAAACCTTTCTAGGAAATTATCAAGCAGTCCTTGTAATTTATCTTTGTATTCTTCCAGTTTGTGGTCTTTTATTTCAATATCAGGGAATGTATTTATTCTCCTTTTGAGACTGGGAAAGTAACTGAAGTTTCTTGACAATATATCACCTTGAAAAAGTCTTATTTTATTCTGAAAACTGAAAATTGTCTGAGTAAGATCAGAAACAGTCATATCTTTCCCCAGGAGTGCCAAGTTGAGAGTTTGTAGATGATTCATTATATCAATAAGGAACATTAGATCTTGCATCAATTCATTATTTTCCAGTTGAGGATAAAATCTTTTCTTCAAGAAAAGTAATAATAGGCTCCAACAGATTCACAAACCTATTTAAGACATTGCTGGTTGACAGCCACCTCACAAAAAGAAAGAGATATCACTGGGTTTATCTTCAAGCTCCAGTTCTTCAATAAAATTTTTGAACTGTCGGTGGGTCTTCCCATTTAAGCGTATGAAATTGACAATTTCAGGAACAAATTTAATAACATCTTCACACTTGAAGTATCTGTCTGCCAGATGTTCATGATGAATAATGCAATGAACAGGGAGAAACTCTGGAAAGTTGGGACCACTTTTCATAACAGCAATTAATCCTGCATTTTTCCCTACCATTGCAGGTGTTCTATCTGTTGCAACACTGATGAATTTATCCAGTGGAATATCAGCATTTCTTATGGCTCTGTCAAGCTCATTTTTAATGTCAACACCACGAGTTGTTTCTTTTTGTGCTAGTAAGTCCAACATCTCTTTTTTTTTCACAGTTACGTCAGAGGAAACTTAACAAAGAAATACTGCCAGTTGTGGGTTGTCTTGTATGTCTGTAGATTTGTCAAGGGCTAAGTTGAATGTAAGGGAATTATTTAAATCATTTTGCATGCAACATCAGCACTGATCTGGGAGATACATCTCTCTGTAGTGTGGTGTGAAGCTGGTGTTTATTATTTGGATCTAACGCTGCAACAACTTCAGATATATTATTCTCAACAAATTCACCATCAGAATAGGGGCATTTAGCATGAGCAATATTCCATGATATAACAAAACTAGCTTCAGTTATTGTATCAACTTCCTTACTGAACGTTGTCAACAATGTCTGCTGGCTATTTAGCGATGATTTTAACATAGTTTACTTGCTTTTCTGTAATTCTGATTTAGGTGAATAATCAAACAAAAGGTTTTTGATTTGTTTCATAGTGGTCTTTCAAATTACTGGCTTTGTAATGACTGAGTAACACATTGCAGATAAGACACAAAGGTTTACCTCCTTTAACATTTGAAGGCAAAATCTTCCTCCCACTCTGACATAAAATTTCTGTAATTCATCTTCTTACAATTTGATGACACTATCTTCCTTCACAATTAAAGTGAAAAGAAACAGTAAGCTCCGACATGTGCAATACAACCAAATTCTACAGTGTACACCTTGTACGATTACTGATACAGTGTACACCTTGTACGATTACTGATACAGTGTACACCTTGTACGATTACTGATACAGTGTACACCTTGTACGATTACTGATACAGTGCACACCTTGTACGATTACTGATACAGTGTACACCTTGTACGATTACTGATTTTCCAGCACAATTCATCTGTAATCCTTGCTGATCCGAAATTTCTTTAATACCTGACTCAAATCTAGTATTAAAATTAGGATTTAAATTCTTAAATATATTTACTCATCATGAACATTAAACTCACGTTTTAATTCAGTGGATTCCCAGTTTTTACCCGGTAAATAATTATAAAGCTTAATTTTTTTTATTTACCTTTTATATTAATTGTGATGCAAAAAGGAGCTTAGCCAACATATTTCCGCGAGCCGCATATTAAATGTCAAAGAGCCACATGTGGCTCGCGAGCCGTGGGTTGGACACCCCTGGTATAGAGAAAGCTTTACTTGTTACACCAAGTTCATTGTCTACAACTATTGGTGATAGTTACTGATATTGCTAGCCATTTTGATCATGTGTTTTCCACAAAGAAGGACAACGTATTTATGTTAGGTATTCAGTGTATTAAACTCCTGTACAAAAAGCAAAATAAAAATAAAAATTACCTTAGAAACACATGGTAAAGATGCATTTGTGTAGCATACAATATTCACCAATTAAATAGTGCATGTCATGTATTTTAGCCAGTGAAACTGAGCTATAACTCAAATTTATCAGTATACTTGATGGTGATTGGTTGGTTTGTTCTTTGTGTTCCACTGTTTACTATTGCTTGCATGAATTTTTATACATGATGATCACACATTTGTATTTAGAACAAACTAAATTATCACCAGTGATATCTGAAACATTGTTCCAAGTCATTTTTTAAAAAAAATATCTGTGTAGACAGTATGATTATTTGGTATGAAGTGGAGAAATTGCTCAACACATGTCAAACTGTGGGTAAATATCAAGTCTTCTTAAAATTTTCATTTTGATTTTAAATATTTGAACAGTGGGCCCAGTTTATATCATACAAAATGTAGGAAGTTGTGAATCTGGTTTTTTTGATGGGGTGTTTTCTTTACATAAAACTTTTACAGTTCTTCTATGGAGAAGACAGCATGGATATCCTTAAGTGTCAGCTTCTGAAGGAACAACAGCTCTCCCTGATGGTAAAGAACCATGAAGCTATCATCGGTGAAAAAAACTTATCAGAAATAGCAATAAAGTATGATTTAAACAGTGTGAACAAGTCCAAAAAAGAAGTAAGATTCATGCTTAGTGTAATGTAATTCTGGTAAGAAGTAAGATTCATGCTTAGTGTAGTGTAATCCTGGTAAGAAGTAAGAATCATGCTTAGTGTAGTGTAATCCTGGTAAGAAGTAATATTCATGCTTAGTGTAGTGTAATCCTGGTAAGAAGTAAGATTCATGCTTAAAGTGTAATGTAATACTGGTAGTTTTTTTCTTTAAATTGAATCTCTAAACAAGTAAAGTGTACTGTAATAATAGTAGCATGTCCAGATAAATATGTAAACAGCTTGTGCGCTGTAGTTCTGGTAGGCTCTATAGATTAATATGTAAACAGCTAAAGTTTTTAAGTAATCCTAAAGAATATGCAGCTATTTGCAAGGATATAAAAGGATGTTTAATAAATTTCTTTTAACACAGGAATGTTAAGCCTTTTTGTATTTGTGGATTAGAATTATTTTATTATATAACAGTTTTTCCTAATTTCTATTAGATTTCAAAGTGGAAGAAAAAGAATAAAAATCTGGAAAATAACCAGAGAAGAAGTGCTTTCTTGACCTTTTCCAGAGCTCACATTGATTCTTTACGTGAAAAATACTCTGAAGTGAATTTTTTGACTCGGAGAGAAGCAGCAAAGGAAAAATTACAAGACGTATGGTACTCATTAGAACCAAAGGCAAAGAAGAGGTGTGTTAAATAATATCCTAGAATTATGGTATGTTAAATAATATCTTATAATCAATGTGGTGAAACAGTAACACTTATGGTATGTTAAATAACATCCTAGAATCAATGTGGTGAAACAGTAACACTTATGGTATGTTAAATAACATCCTAGAATCAATGTGGTGAAACAGTAACACTTACAGTATGGTAAATGATATCCTAGAATCAATGTGGTGTAACAGTAACACTTACGGTATGGTAAATAACATCCTATAATCAATGTGGTGAAACAGTAACACTTATGGTATGGTAAATAATATCCTAGAATCAATGTGGTGAAACAGTAACACTTAGAGTATGGTAAATAATATCCTAGAATCAATGTGGTGAAACAGTAACACTTACAGTATGGTAAATGATATCCTAGAATCAATGTGGTGTAACAGTAACACTTACGGTATGGTAAATAACATCCTATAATCAATGTGGTGAAACAGTAACACTTATGGTATGGTAAATAATATCCTAGAATCAATGTGATGAAACAGTAACACTTAGAGTATGGTAAATAATATCCTAGAATCAATGTGGTGAAACAGAAACATTTATGGTATGATAAATAATATTCTAGAATCAGTATGGTGAAATAGAAACATTTATGGTATGTAACAAACTGTAAAGCCTGTTAGTAGTGGAATTGGTGTCATAGTTTTTCTAATATTTTGGATACAAACATTAATTTTATGCCATATCTGCTAGATGTTCAGTGTTTTTAGATATGGTGCAGATATTAATGAAACCAATGGCCAAATATATGCTAGGACTAATTTGTAAGTGGCTAACATATTGAAAGTGTCTCAATGTTTTTTTAGAAAAATAAATCAAACTGGAAGATGGAATTTAAAAAATAAGGTTGGGCTTTTATGTAACTAATGTTAATTCATACAAAAGTCTAGTTTTTGGATCACCATGTAGTTTATATGGATGTTGGAATATAAGTGTACATGTCCATTTTGTCTTATACAGATTAATATTAATAAAAAGATAGGATTTGCATATGATTAGACTTTCATGTGCTATTTTTTATGTTGGAGAAAAATATACACCTTATTATATTGAGGTCATTAGAAAGTAAGTGGATAAAAAGTCTTTGTAGGGTTAGTAATATAATACCATAACTTGTTAGAAATGTAGCAAAGTGTTCATACAGATATTTTTCTTTGTAAAGGCTTGTAAAAGAAAACAAGAGTTGTCCAGATCCTGTGACTTCCAGACTGCGACCAGATATTACGTTTGGCTCTTTGCCAGAAAAGTTGGAAAGTGTTGTAGAGAATTACATAGCTACTAATCCAGACAATCTGATTTCTGATGACCCACTCCATTCTCAGTCCAGACACTACATCACCTCAGAACAGTTCCGTAACATGATTTACTTAAAGAGCCTAAAGTCACTTTGTGACCCTGGAGAGGCTGTTGGTTTGTTAGCTGCTCAGGTACTTCCTGATTATTTTCATAGCTGTGTTTTTAAATAAACCACTCAGTCTGACTGAAGATGTTTGACAGGTTGATTTCCAAATGAAACTTTCTTCTACTCTTTTTTTTGTTTTAAATTGCAATTAAAGATATGAATCTTTGCAACAACATAAATCTGGATTGTTCATCAGTATTTTGGAATCCAGAATCCACAATAGTTTTCTGGCTACATGGGAGTAAAACTAATACACTATTCCAGAAAATCTCTGCAAAAAGGGGTTGTAACTGTGCATGTAACACATACAAGATCCAGCCCCATACCTCTATATGGGTCACTTTCTATGGTATGGTGGCTGTCTGGTTTCTGGCAACACTTCTACTGTTTTCCACGAATTTAATAGTCCATTTAACTTCCTGCATTTTTTCTGTCCTTTTGTACCTGAACACTATTGAGAGGCAGGTTTGATAATGTCAGGGCAACAGTTGCAGACATCTTTAATGAACATTTCAGAAATACACATATTCAGTAAATTTGTGAAAATATTGAATGTTACATTTTTTTGAAGTTGAATATTTTGTAATTCTCTAATATTATTTTTCTGTTGGTAATTATACTAAAGATTGGTACACCCATTATTATTGTAGATTTGTTGAAAATGGCAGTTGCGTTTGTGGTAATGTTCCTTAAAGATGTTTACAGTTATTGCTGTTGTTCTACTGTTCATTACAAGACTTCATTTTATATTAAATAAATCAACTGAGAGGCAAGTTATTTTGGTGAAAATGTGTGATATTTTGTGTTAACAGATGAAGCCCTTTATAAGAGGATATTTTATTGGTTTGAACTAAAATGCTGGGAATATCTGTATCTCGCTCGCCTCCTTAACTTTGGTCTCACAGATTAGGTGTTTTGAACTTTACTTTGAAATCAATCACAAGTTGAACAAATGCTTTTTATTATATTTTCATAATAATTTATAATAGTAACTCCCTTGCTTTCCCTGGTACTTGTGGACCTAAGAAACATTGCTATAAATTAGAATTATCATATTTCTTGTTGAATAATAATGATGTGTTACATTTGTTTCTGTCAGTGAAGGGTATGTAATATGTATTAATTGTAACTAAAATCAAGGGCTTTTTCCCTACAAGACTTATTACCAAGAAATACATTAACAAAATTGTTTACTGATGATTTTGTTAGAGCTTCAATTATCTGTGACTGAAATACCTTGCTGTGACCGGTTCTGCAACTGACTAACAGGATGTTAGCCATGTGGCACATTTATTTGTTCCCAACTTCTTTATGCATTGAATTCCCTAACAAGGCCTTTTATCCAGTAATGTATTTCTGGCTCTCATAATTTGTCAAAAAAATCAAAGCGCACAAGGTTCACACTAATAATAATAAATACAACAATGAAATTAATTGTGAGTTAACAGTACTTAAACAAGTTGGTTACTACAAGCTTTGATATACATGTAATATAGGCTGGGATCCACTAAATGGTGGTTCATACATTTAGGAGACAGATATTAAGAAGTTTATTAGTACAAATTATAACCATTCAGCATATCTGTATTTATGCATTAACACAACAATAAAGCATACGATTACAGAAAAACTATAAAAATAAACTTTAGAAACTGTATGATTGAATGATTTTATTTGTTTAGAACTACCTGAAATTTAAGTTATTCTCTTTATTTTATAGTCAATTGGAGAACCGTCCACTCAGATGACCTTGAATACTTTCCACTTTGCTGGCCGTGGAGAAATGAATGTCACTCTTGGAATTCCTCGTCTCAGAGAGATTCTAATGGTAGCCAGTGCTAATATTGCCACTCCTAGTATGGATATGCCACTGTTGAAAGGACCTGATATAGAGAAGAAAGCTGAGAAACTTCGTTTAAAGCTAAATAAAGTTCACTTGTTTCAGGTTTATTATATTTTTACTGTTCTTAAACTCTGAAATGTTGTGGTTGTATAACGTATAAAGTATGGTATTATTCGATAGATTGAACAGGAGGCATTGGTGCAGCTCTCTAACATTGTAGTGGCAGGAGTGTCAAAGATGATGCTAAACCATGAGTGTATTGGTACATTATTCTGAGTTTGTGTCTGAAGTGGATTAAGAAGTATGTAAAAAATAATTTTAAGTTTAAGCAGTAATGATTGAAATTATTGTATCATGAAACAGGTAGGAATGTGTGAGTGTTGTGTTAGGAAACATGGGTAGGACTCTGTATGAGTGTTGTGATGGGAAACATGGGTAGGACTCTGTATGAGTGTTGTGTTGGGAAACATGGGTAGGACTCTGTATGAGTGTTGTGTTGGGAAACATGGGTAGGACTCTGTATGAGTGCTGTGTTGGGAAACATGGGTAGGACTCTGTATGAGTGTTGTGTTAGGAAACATGGGTAGGACTCTGTATGAGTGTTGTGTTGGGAAACATGGGTAGGACTCTGTATGAGTGTTGTGTTGGGAAACATGGGTAGGACTCTGTATGAGTGCTGTGTTGGGAAACATGGGTAGGACTCTGTATGAGTGCTGTGTTGGGAAACATGGGTAGGACTCTGTATGAGTGCTGTGTTGGGAAACATGGGTAGGACTCTGTATGAGTGTTGTGTTAGGAAACATGGGTAGGACTCTGTATGAGTGTTGTGTTGGGAAACATGGGTAGGACTCTGTATGAGTGTTGTGTTGGGAAACATGGGTAGGACTCTGTATGAGTGCTGTGTTGGGAAACATGGGTAGGACTCTGTATGAGTGCTGTGTTGGGAAACATGGGTAGGACTCTGTATGAGTGCTGTGTTGGGAAACATGGGTAGGACTCTGTATGAGTGCTGTGTTGGGAAACATGGGTAGGACTCTGTGTGAGTGCTGTGTTGGGAAACATGGGTAGGACTCTGTGTGAGTGCTGTGTTGGGAAACATGGGTAGGACTCTGTGTGAGTGCTGTGTTGGGAAACATGGGTAGGACTCTGTGTGAGTGCTGTGTTGGGAAACATGGGTAGGACTCTGTGTGAGTGCTGTGTTGGGAAACATGGGTAGGACTCTGTGTGAGTGCTGTGTTGGGAAACATGGGTAGGACTCTGTGTGAGTGCTGTGTTGGGAAACATGGGTAGGACTCTGTGTGAGTGCTGTGTTGGGAAACATGGGTAGGACTCTGTGTGAGTGCTGTGTTGGGAAACATGGGTAGGACTCTGTGTGAGTGCTGTGTTGGGAAACATGGGTAGGACTCTGTGTGAGTGCTGTGTTGGGAAACATGGGTAGGACTCTGTGTGAGTGCTGTGTTGGGAAACATGGGTAGGACTCTGTATGAGTGCTGTGTTGGGAAACATGGGTAGGACTCTGTGTGAGTGCTGTGTTGGGAAACATGGGTAGGACTCTGTATGAGTGCTGTGTTGGGAAACATGGGTAGTACTCTGTATGAGTGTCGTGTTGGGAAACATGGGTAGTACTCTGTATGAGTGTCGTGTTGGGAAACATGGGTAGTACTCTGTATGAGTGTCGTGTTGGGAAACATGGGTAGGACTCTGTATGAGTGTCGTGTTGGGAAACATGGGTAGGACTCTGTATGAGTGTCGTGTTGGGAAACATGGGTAGGACTCTGTATGAGTGTCGTGTTGGGAAACATGGGTAGGACTCTGTATGAGTGTCGTGTTGGGAACATGGGTAGGACTCTGAGTGTCGTGTTGGGAGACATGGGTAGGACTGTATGAGTGTCATGAGATATGGACACATCTTGTTCTAGTGTCATATAAGAAGGCATGTGTACAGCTCGGAAACATAGGTGTAGATTGGTGGAAACATCATTATACTTTATACAGATGTAGCATTTTAAAACTTTTTTTTTCAGATTCTTGAAGAAGTTACAGTAACTGAATTACTGACTGTGAAAGAAAGACAGTAAGTTTAAATGTTAGAATTAATTTATAGGTTGTAAGTTATACAAAAAAAGACTGTATAAGTCCTGAATAAAGTGTCATTATATAATGTGTTGGTAGTTCCCTGCTAGCTCAACACATAGCTTGAGAGTTTAGAATATTAAAATTCAAAGTTTTATATCTACAGTTAACAGCATTCAGGTAGCCTGTATAAAGACACAACTAGTTAAACAGATGCAAATAATAAAACACTTTGGTTAAGTAACCATTTAATGACTTTTTTGTTTACCACCACAATGTAAGCTTTTAAGCAAGTGATAGTTTAATACTAGCAAGCAACAGTTTCATACAAAGGTATTAAATATGATTGTTTAGTGTGGTAATGAGAAAGTCCTTAACATTTTCTTTTACTTCCTCCTCAGGAATCGCTACAGGAGTTATAAGATCCACTTCAAATTCTTACCTTACAAAGCTTACAAGACCCATTTTTATGTAAACCCTAGTAGAGTTCTCCATTATATGGAGAAAGTGTTCATAAAGAAATTGGTCCTAGCAACCCGTAAAAAGTTACAGATTATGTCAGAATTCAGGTTAGTTTTTGAATGGTGAATATTATTTTTGCAACCTATTATTAACCTGGTGTTTGATTTTTCTGTCTTTTGACCATGCATCACTTCTGGTGTTCTTAATTTGTTTTCAAATTTATGTGGCCTGAGTGCAAAGTTATTTGATGTGCTGTAAATCTGAGCCACTAAGAGGCAATAAACTAGCACTATAAATTAAGTTTCTGTGTTAATTCATTTTAATGACTGTGAAAAAAAAATGTTTAAAACATTTTCATTTCTAGACTTCTGAGTACAGCAACCAGACAAGAAAGAGGTTCCAAGATACCCCAGGATGAAGACTCTGAGGGGAATGCTGTGGCACCTGAACCTGATGGAGGAGAGAGCTCTGATGAAGGTGAAGGAGATGGTGATACCACATCCACTAAGTTTCGACGACGACACGATCAAGATCTGGAATATGAAGAACCAGAAGAAGAAGAAATGATGAAAGATGAAGAGTCTGGTAATAAAATCAATTAACTTGTTTGACGTTACACATCCTATCGATTGGTAGTAATTATTCATTTTGCTACTTTACATACCTAGTAATTTTAACATCCACAGTCATAAATCGTGTTTTCTCTTTGTCAGAGAGTGACGATCTTGAAGTGGAATCAACAGTGAAACAACAGGAGGGTGAAGATGACAGCCAAGAAGTTTTAGAAGATGTGGTGTCAAAGAAAATAAAAAAGGAAGGAGAGAATTTGGACGTGTTAAAAGCAACACGTGTAAATGTAAGTATGTTCAACATTTAAACTTCTGTTCTTTTTTTTTTTTCAGGTTCAAGTTCAATAAAGATTTCCTTCAAGAAGGTGCTACTTGTTATGTTTTACACAATATTTAATGAAGGACTTGGTAGAAGTTTAGTAAAAATTTTAGTTCCTACTGGAATAATCTACTGAAGCCTTATAATGTTCAAAGAAAACGTATAAAACTGTAAAGAATTAACCAATAGGAAAGGTTTTATTGAACTTATGGTGGTGTAAATAGTGAAATGAGTAGTATTTGTTAACCATCTGGCTAGGTGTAGGTGAAAGTGCATCTCATGACCTTTTACAGTTAAATTTAAAATTTAATTAAAGTACTTTATTTTAAACGTATATGAATAAACTTGTCATTGAAATGTAGTTAATAAATCAAATTTTAAATTGTATAAGTTTTAATTTTTAAACATTTAAATAAATCCTTAATCTTTCTTCATTTGAGAATCTTGAAATTTGTTTCCTCGGTCTTGGAGTTTAACAGTTCAGTGTAACTTACTCATTATACTATAGATATTACTGAGTCTAATTAATATAGCTTACAATCTTGCTTATAAATCCATAAGCCGGAATGTTAGACCATTTACCACACTCATCTGTCACATCCTCTTTATAATTTTCTCTGATGTTAAGGTAATGGCTTAAGTGGTTATACACCACTTATAACCAACAGAATGACAGGTATCAAATGTAGTCTAATGTTATGTTGTTTTCAGTACAGAGTATTGTCTGTTTTGCCTTCAATTTTGAAGTTTGTCATGTTGTTCAGATTTGAGGAGCTAATGAATTATTTTAAAGTTTTCTTGTGCCTTAGTTAGAAAGTCAGTTAAATTATAATAGTTATATGACTCTGCTTACTTTGTGTATGTTATTATCCTGTATTCTTAAAGTGCAACCTTTAAATGAATAAAAATATTTAATGTCCAAGTATCATCATTAAAAGTAGGCTTAAATATTATTGGCAACCAACAAGAAAAAGTAAGACACTAGTTATAAGTACTATATTTCGTTTTTCATGTGTATATTGTATTAATTGTTGTAAAACTAACAGTACCTAAAATGTAAAATTAGAAATTTATTAAGTTAAAGTTACATTATGTAACATTTTTCCCATGAAGTGTGCTTTTAAGTAGCTTGAAGGTACTAAGTTATCAAATGTAGTAGAATGTTTTCTGTTCACTGAGTACTTTACAGTGTTGGTTCCATGAATTTATAGAATTTACTGAAACTTATCAAATTTTATTTTAAAAGTTACAGTGTAGATACTCTTAATGATTACAGTTCTTAGGTCAGTGTGACTCACTGTAATTGTTATAACTGGTTACAGTTCTTAGATCAGCATGACTCGCTGTAGGTGTAAAGATTGGTGCAGTGTTTACATCTTTCAAATAATTTTTTTATGGTAAGAATATTGTTCTGTTCTTCCACAAACTTAATCTTGATAGAATCATCAGAAACCAACATCAGCAATAAATGGAATTTGATAATCTTTATATTCATATATTTTAGTCTGTTCTCTCTCTGAACCCATGGATTGTCCAGTACAACTTTGACACAAAGAAGGAAGAATGGTGTGAAGTTACACTTCAGGTATGTATGTACAAGTATTTATAATAATGGTGTGAAGTTACGCTTCAGGTATGTATGTACAAGTATTTATAATAATGGTGTGAAGGTATGCTTCAGGTATATATGTACCAATATTTAGAATAATCATGATTATGGTTTCATTAGTTAGTAGCTTGATATTGTGTGGATCACATGTTTCTTCTGCTGTCTCTGGCAGAGTTCTTAAAACCAGATACTTGTTTTTTGTAGGAAGAAAGATATACCAGCCACTTATATATTTGGTGTTCTTTTTTAGAAAGATGCACTAGCCACTCACAGGTCCTTGATGTTCTTTTTAAAAAGAAAAATGTACTTAGCCACTCATGGGTCTTTGGTGTTCTTTTCTGGAAAGAAAGGTGGACTTAGCCACTCACAGGTCCATGGTCTCCGTTTAGAAATAAAGATGTGCTATCCACTCACACATCTGGTCCTGTAAGTCATTTAGCTGTTCGGGTGGCTTCATATTTTGTTGAGTGTATTATCAGTTAGATGTAGATTTTTTCTCTTTTCTGTCTGATGTGATGCAGATCAATCAATTTTAGAGACTTTTGTGTTCCTGATCTGACTATTATTGGTCTTTTACAGTCTCTATGTACTAAAGTCAATGTGTATGGAGTGTCATAAATACTGGTTTTATTGATATTTAACTCCAGATCACTGTTCCTTTGTACATATTCAGAGACCTTTGTCTCTTAGTTTATTTTCTGGTTGTAATGGTATGTGTTCCTCATTTTCTTCACCATATTCTGCACTTCGGAAACTAAGCAGCCTGTAATTTTATTTATCTTTGAGACTACTGTGTGTAGCAGTGGAAGCTAACCTTTCACTCTATCTAAACTAAATAGTGGCTCAAGAGCAGCTGTTCCAAATATGTTCCATGCAGAAGTTGCTATCCAACCATAGATTTGGAAGTATGTGGTTGATTTCTGCACATACATATTTATAATGTGACCACATACAATGTGGTAAGCTTGTGAACAAACATCATCCAGTAAGGGTTCAATTTGAAAATAGTGAAAGGTGAGTTTTCATTCACAGTCTGTGATAGACATCACAGACTGGTCTAGTCTTCTAAGTTAGCTGAAATAAAGGAAAGAAAATCCCACTATGACCAACTGTGAAATATGCCATGGAGTAACAATATACAACTACATAGCCAAGTTTCTTTGTATCAGAGGATTTGTTCTTTCCAAACAAATAGAATAAAATATGAACCATAGCTGAGTGAAAACTAAGAGCTCTTTAACATCTGATCTAACAGAAATGTGAATGTACATCTTAAAATATTATATTTGTGTTTGTCTGTCTGGAATGTTTTTACCAGTATTTCAAAAGATTCTTTAAATCTGACATCAGTTCTAGGAGATCAGATCATATATCGATTTGACAAAATTATAATGAATAACTTTTGTTGAAATTTGTTCTTGGAGGGGTGATGAATAAATTAGGGAAGAAAGGGGGATGCCTAGAGAGTGAATCTTACAAATCTCTCACTTGGAGAAAGTTAAGCTTTGTTTTTAATATTGCCTTACATATTTAAGAACTTAAAACTTGCATACAATTAAAATATAGATCATTATCTACATTTTTATGCTATATTTATTTGTATGCCATGGAAGGAAAAATACTGAATTTGAATTTTGACTGTGTCACAAATATCATGTGACCTCCACTGAAAAAGAGACCTGTAGTGAGAGGATTAAATAGTAACATCTATGTGAGTTTGTTTCTCTTACTGTGTAAAACATTTTTCAACGAGACTAAATATTATTGACCTTAAACATAATGATTGCAGGAAAGCTTAGCTTAAATGCTGTGCATGAAAATGATAGAATGAGGAAAATGTAAGCAAAAGCATGAAAACTAATGTAAATGTTTTGTGGGTTGAGGGTAGTAGGATGTAAATCAGTTACATTAATTGGTGTATAAACAGTGGTCATGTGACTACCCAATAGTAAGAACTGGTTAATTAATTTTAATTAGTTAACAATTAAAGTTTTCAAGAAACATCAGTTTGTTTTCACTCTAATAAGTAAATGTTTTTGGAATTAACTCTTTAACAAACATGTTTGTTGAATTATCATTATGCATTTATTACAGCTTGGACTAGAAGGGAGCAAACTGGATATGACTTCACTTGTGGAAGAGGAAGCAAAAAAAGCAGTAATCCAAGAAACCGACAAAATAAGTCGAAGCTTCTTGATCACAGATCCCAGATCAGGTGGTCAAATATTGAAAACTGAAGGTGTCAACTTACGGGTGAGTTATCATAAGTTGTTGATAACATCTTTGTGTTTGTTGCTATATTGAATCGGGAAGTTTAGTTAAGTGTCTAGTTCTGTTGCTGTAAATATGAACTTCCTAGAGTACAATGAGAACTGCACCATTCTGTTTATTTAACCTGGGTTTAAGTCTATCATGCAATAGATTATTCCATTGTTATTAGGCTTAGTCAATATATGTAAATCTTCCCTAGAATCAGGTTTAACACACTTTATTCACACTGAAATATGACATGATCTTAATTGTGTTTTTAGCGCACGAGTTATCGATCCTGTATAAGTGTAATTACTATTACATGTTTGTTTGATGTATAATATATAGATGTGCATTCTTTGTATACTTAAAAATATTTTGTCCTACACAGTGTTTTAACTATATATCTTAACTGTAATGCATTATATTTCTTAACCAATTTATTATTTTTGTTACTAGATTCCAGTAAATGGTAAAATTAAAAAGTAACTCTTTGTTTCCACACTTCTAACTTTGACGACATTGGAAAATAATGTTGTCAACAAATCCTTCATTTGTTTTCTTAAAAAGATAGAATTTATTTTGTTTACCTTTTATCTCATACATTTGATAAACCACTATGTTTGTGAAGTTTTTCTCAAAATATAACAGTATGAAACTTAGACTGAAAATATATATAATCTTGTAAGTGTGTTTCTGTGTAAAATCGAGTTTTCCATCTTTCTTATGAACAAGTAATTCATGGATGTTTGGGATTACAATGATGTTCAGCAGTCAACTTGATAATAGAATATTTACTGTTGAGATATTTTAACAAACTCTTAACATGTTTGACTTGTCTAAAGATGATAAAACTATTAACTATTATTTTATTATATATTGACTTTTTCTACATTGACAAAGAATTGTCTCCATAGCAATCACACCTGAGTGATTGTAGATTTCATTCCTGTAATAACTCATGACTTATAAAAATATTATTTGATCATTATGTGTATATCTGTGCTCATATTTAGTGCTTTAGTATATGAACACTTAACCAAGAATCTGGACAACTTAAAAGTTATATGTAAGAATTAAGAAGCACTCAGACAACTGATGATGTACGTAACTTAACTAAGAACCCAGACAGCTGATGATGTACGTAACTTAACTAAGAACCCAGACAACTGGTGATGTACGTAACTTAACTAAGAACCCAGACAAAATATTATTGTGGAATTCCTGAATATATTGTTCAGAACAGATTCTACAGAACAGAGTTCGGGAAATGTTGTTATAGAAGATAAGTGGATAACACTTTTGTCATATTTAGATAGGTCCAAAATCAGCATAATTATATATCTTCTTTTGTTAGGTTTACTTTTTAGTGATAACGTTACTAATTTGAAAGTGATATGTTAAAATCTTTTAAAATACACTTGTTCATTAAGAGTATTAGTTTTACTCCATAAATATGAATTTGTTAGTATTTTCTAAGGTTGTTGGCATTAGAAATAGAGAAACAAAACTATTGCTTTTGTTTGACTATACATTAGAAAACAGACAATAAGTGTTAGAAATAAGTGTAGAAAAATTACAGGTTTTTACCATTCTGGCATTAACTGTACATTTATGATGGACTCATTAGTATTGAAATATTTACTTAACTATTTTATCCACAATTCTATTTACTTCATTTCATATTCCAGGAAATGTTCAATTATGACCAAATTCTCGACCTAAATAAGATCTATAGTAATGATATACATGCTGTGGTCAGTACATATGGAATCGAAGCAGCTGCAAAATCAATTGTGAAGGTAAGGAAATTAGTTATTTAAGTTTAGTGGCTTTAGAAAAACAAACAAACCTGAATGCTTTTAAAGGTGGGTATTTCTTCATTATTAGCTGAAATTATGCAACTTAATGAGGAAAAGTCCACCTTTTTTTCTTTTTTAAAGTACTCTGGTGGTGGAATCTTATAATCATAAAATTGTTACCAACAACAAAAAAAATTACATTAACAGATTTTATTCTTTTCTTAGGAAATTACAAATGTGTTTGCTGTTTATGGAATTGAAGTAGATCCTCGTCATCTGTCGCTCGTTGCCGACTACATGACGTTTGATGGAACTTACAAACCATGTAATAGAATTGGTATGGAAAGCAGTGCCTCTCCACTACAACAGATGACATTTGAAACAACAATGAATTTTCTGAAGTCAGCAACACTTTCAGGTGAGATTCTTGCCGTTAGAACAGAATATTAACATTCAATATTTTTAATTTTATATACAACTAAATATCTCTGGTGTTTCAGGTTTTCAAGATCCATTAAAGTCTCCATCTTCTCGACTTGTCCTTGGTCATTTAGTAGCAGGAGGAACTGGATCTTTTGACTTGCTTCAGCCTAGAATTAATCTTTCTAAGAAGTCCAGAAAGTGACAGTCTTCCAGAAAATAGTGTATATTTTGAATTTTACGAAAGTAATATTTGTAAATATGAGAATCACGTATGTGTACGTGTGGTACCAAGTATTTGTTTAAAATCTTACACAAAATAAAGTAATTTTGTGACTCGTTTTTGCCTTGGAGTTTTGTTTAAGTGAAACTTCTCTAAGTAAAATTCTGGATAATTAAAGGAATCCCAGCAAGTGTCCAATCAAATATATGAAGGTTGCAAAATATATTTTCCTGTTTACACAAATGGTTTTCTTTTTTTCTTGGGCCTATTAGGTTTATTTCACATTTAAGAACACTTACACAAATTCTTATAAAAACATCTTGATGAACCACAAAGAATTCCTTTAGTAATAGAACAAAATTTCACCTGCTAATTGGGTGGGTTGTGATAATCCCCAATTTTTAACTTATGATCTTCCTCATAAAATGAGCCAAGAATTCTACACCGTGATACACCTTTGCTTTCTATTGCATTAAAGATTCATTTTTTTAAAGATGTAGTAATAATCAGTACTAAGTAATTGTTGTCTTTTCTGGATGGTAATAAAAACTGTCGATCCTCCTTTAACCCTCAAATGGCAGTCATTATCAGTTGATGCTGCTACCTACAACATTTCCACTGTTTAAGGGTTAAGTAGCAGTCAGTATCATCTCAGCATTCGTTTACAAACCTATAGGTTTTACTTACATAATGTAAGCATACTTTGATTTTTGCCTCCATTATTTTATATGATTTTTAAAGGTTAGGTGGATATTTTAAAGCAAATTTAATTGTGAAATCTTTTCTATTTAAGAACGAAACATTACAGCTTCATTAAAAAACTTTATACTGCTTCAACATATAAAAAATGGAAATTTCCTTTTTATTCAGAACAAAACGTTAAGGATGAATTAACTTTAGAAAGTAGCCATAATAACCTTCTAGGTTTAAAAATTTCGAAAGAGAATCCCTCTTATTCAAGGGCTTGTGTTAACTTTCTTATCTAGAAAAGTAAGGGGTTGCAAAAAGAATATTCTCCCCTTCCTGAACAAGAAAAGCTTTTGCAAGCCTTCAAACTTGCAAATATTGATACGTGTGATGATGTCGTCACTATCACGCAACTGTAACGTATCATTAGCATCGTTTTTATGCCATCGTAAGTTACCATGGTGTTGAATCAAAATTCAGATGCGTGTTGCTTCCGCTGCGCTCGGGCTTACCCACAGACAAGTGGTGGATCTTTTGAGAAATTTTAAAGCTTTGAATCGTCACATTGCAGTAGCAAATTTGAAGAATCCCATATCAGTGAAACTCGTAGCAGAAAATTTCAAGCTACTGAAAAAAAATATCCATTGTTGGTGGAACTCTTATCTCAAAGAAGAAACTTAGATGATGAATTGAAACAGAACGTTGGAAGAAAGCAGTAATTTTCAGTTCCTTCGGTGAGATTTTTTCACAACAAAACGGGCAAGTACTTTCAAAGAACTAAAAATAAAATAAAAATCAACTAGCCAGCCCTAGTCACGTCAACGTGCATCACACCACTGTCTCGAGAACTTTGAAACGAGAGGTTTATTTTATTGTTAAAATCATATCTTGCATAAAAATATTTAATAATGCTGACAGTTAACGTATCGAAAAATACTAACGAAAGGTTTATTCAGTTATTGATTTCTGGTGGTCAACATATCGAGAAATATTGACTAAAAGTTTGATCAATTATTGGTTTCTTGGTTTGTTCATTTTCAAGAGAAAAAAAAAAAGGACATTTTTGTAACATCCCTTATAGTAAAATCGAAGGTAACCAGAATTTTCACAATAAATCAAGGCTTAAATAATTCAAGCTCTAACAAGAAAGACTTCCATTTTGAAAATGGTACAAGAGAGCATAAATTTCTGCTTTAGTCATATAAAAATAGAAATTTTCACGAAATATGAGAAAGGTATGTTGGTAGTTTGACGAAAACATAATCTTTCTGAAACGCCAAAAAGTAGGAAGTTTAATTGTGAAATTTCCGATTCTCTATTTCTTAGAAAAATCCAAGAATTAAAATTTACGACTTCAATGAAAAAAGTTACATTACTTCGACAGCTCAAGCAAATTTCTGTCACTCAGAACAAAGAAAAAGTTAACAAGTAAATTTAGAAAGTAGTGGAGAAAACTTAATTTAAATATTTGTTGTTTCAATTATCGTTTTGAAGCCATTGTATTATCTTTCTTATCTTGAGAAATATAGTAGAACCGAAGATAACTGGAATTTCACAACAAACTAAGGCTTAAATATTGTGATTTCTGACAAAACGAGTTCAATTTTGTTTGTGTGCTTTGAATTTCGCGCAAAGCTACTCGAGGGCTATCTGCGCTAGCTGTCCCTAATTTAACAATGTAAAACTAGAGGGAAGGCACCTAGTCATCACCACCCACCGCCAACTCTCTTACTAACGAATAGTGGGATTGACCGTCACATTATAACGCCCCCACGGCTGAAAGGGCGAGCATGTTTGGTGCGACCGCGATTCGAACCCGCGACCCTCGGATTACTAGTCGAACGCCTTAACATGCTTGGCCATTCCGGGCCAGTTCTATTTTGAAAAGCCAATATGAAACATCTTTCTTTTCCAATAATGTAAGAAATAAAATGTTTCATAATTTTTAGAAAAATATCGAGCATGTAGATATGGTATTTTTAATGTAGACTTATTATATGATCTTCAGTTCTCTCTATTTAGAAAACTCAAGAATGAAACATTACGATTTTAATTAAAAATATTACATCGCTTCGACATCTAAACAAAATCAAAATTTTCTAATTTAGAAAATAACATTAACGATGTATTAAATTTTGGAAGTAGCTGTAACAATCTTTTAGATTTAAGGATTTACATACCATGTTGAATTTGTGGAAACAAACTGACGTAAAGTGGTTGGTAGGTTTGGTGTTTTATGGCGCAAGGCAACTAGGGTATCTGCGCCGACTTAAAGTGATTACACAACATTACTAACCTGTTTTTGAGTATAAAATGCTTTTTTTTGTCTCCATAGTTTTATTTTTTGCGACTAATGTTAAAGTCTCGTGTCTAATACCCTCTATTAACTCTGAATTTTAGACACCAGATGACAGTAAATTTTTATTTTATTGAAGTAAAAACATTTCATTCCACAGAAAATGTATGAAAGACGAGCACGTTTTGAAATTTATCTTAATTTTTAGATACAGTAACAAAAAACTTCAGAGTAAGTAGTATTTCTTCACTTTGTCTAATGATGCTATATTTATTCACTTTTTTGTTTTTTTAATATCATGCCCTATTTAAAAAATAAATACTTTACTTTTGAACACTGGATGTAAAAATATCTCACACTGACTATAATTGTTTGTTTCGGATGTCGCGCAAAGCTACACTATCTGCGCTAGTCGTCCCTAATTTTGCAGTGTAATATTAGAGGGAATGCAGTTAGTCATAACCGCCAACCCTTGGCCTACTCTTTTACCAACGAATAGTAGGGATTGACCGTCACATTATAATGCCACCACGGCTGAAAGGGCGAACATGTTTGGTGTGACGGGGATTCGAACCCGCAACCCTTAGATTATGAGTCAAGTGCCTTAACCATCTGGCCATGCCGGGCCGACTATAATGGTAAATACTATGTGGCAACATTGAATTCCTTACTTTCTAAGACATGTAGAATGCTTTGTCATCATCAAGAAATTTTCTTTTTTCATCTTTCTGGTTTGCTGAACTTTATACGTCTGCCCTATTTTTTAAAAATTGTTTACTGTTCAAATAGAGCGTAGTTTGTCTCGCAATAATATATTTCTACATAGAAAATAAAGGTAGCGTGAAACCAATGCAATTATACAGTGACGTTTCAAAAACTATCAAATATCAGAAGCTAATGATTAGTTGTATTCAAACTGTTGATACGTGTTTATTCATTGAGAGCACATGTACAGAAAAAAATCCTAACTACAGGTGGCAGTTCTTATCTCAATGTTCTTAACACTTCCACTTAATTTCAAGTTTTACACAAACGTACAATTACCGTCAATCTATTATTATAATCATCACTTTATCTTGTTCATTTATCCATTGGTGCCAGTTCAACATTATCTCTGAACCTTTCAAATGCATTTCTAGCAAGTGACTTTGTAAGAATGTCAGCAGTCATACTGTTTGTGGGACAATATTCCAGTTTTACTGATCCGCTCTGCACACATTGGCGAATGAAGTGGTAACGAATATCAATGTGTTTTGTTCTTGCATGACCCGCTGGATTCTGTGCCATGGCGATTGTTCCTTGGTTATCTTCCATGATACGAACAGGGTCATCAACTTGGGAACCTATTTCTTGCAGTAGTCTTCTCAACCATACTGTTTCCTGTGCTGCAAGACTCAAGGCTATATACTCTACCTCTGAGGTGGACAGGGCCACCGTGGATTGCTTTTTGCTAATCCAACTTACAGCTGCTCCTACTTGAATGAAGATATTTCCTGATGTGGACTTCCTATCATCCAGGTCTCCAGCAAAATCTGCATCTGAGTAACCAGTAATGACGTCTCCTGGTACCTTTTCAAACTTAAGACTAAGATCAGCTGTTCCTTTCAAGTAACTTAGGATTCTCTTCGCTGCTGTCAAATGTGCTGTGTTGGGCTGAGCACAATATTTCAATATTGCTCCCACTGTATATACAATATCTAGTCTTGTTCCCATTGTAGCATACAGAAGGCTGCCTACCAACGACTGGTACAAACTGCGGTCAACATGAGTGCTAACACCATCATCATTTTGCAGTTTCACGTTTATATCTGATGTAGTTGCAACTGCCATGATTTGTTCCAACAGTGTGGTGACTGTTTTAATCCATACAGTGATTTTTTTCAGTTTACACACAAGGTTTTTCCTTCCCTGGAACAGCGTAGCCTTCCGGTTGTTCCGTGTATATCTCTTCATCCAGATTTCCATTCAGAAAGGCAGTTATGACATCTATCTGGTGAATTTTCAAGTTGTTGTGCACAACAAATGCAATCAAGGAGCGAATTGATGCATAGCCCACCACTGGGGAGAAGGTTTCCTCGTAATCCAGACCATAATTCTGCGAGTAACCTTTGGCCACCAGTCTACTCTTGAACCTCTCTATATTTCCAGTATTTCCATACTTAACTTTGAATACCCACTCACAACCTATAGGTTTTCTTCCAGCTGGTAATTCCACCAGATCCCAGGTGTCATTTTCTTGTAAAGACTCAAATTCCAGATCTATGACTGACTTCCACTCCTTTGCATTGTCACTTGACATTGCTTCACATAATGTGCTTGGCTTTAACATATTGCATAAGTTTGCAGTGTGACAAACTGATTCATTTGCTGCTGCCATATCAGCATGCTCATCATATCCATAACGGATGGGGAGGTTTTCTGTTTCTTGCTGGTCGTTCAGCTTTATCTTCTGTTTTTTTGGTCCACTATCTGTTCACTTGATGAGATATACTCATTTGTCACAGGCTCTTGACCAAATTCTGTTTCATTAAAGATAACATCTCGCCATATGAAGATCTTCCTCGATTTTTCATCATACAGTCGATATCCCTTGGTGCAGTTATCATATCCAATGAAACGTACCTCATAGACTTCATGTCTAATTTCTGTCTTGACGCATCTGGCACATATGCATATGCAAGACATCCGAACACTTTCATGTGTTCTACATCTGGTTTCTTCCCATACCATCTCTCATATGTCGTACTACCATCTTTTATTGCCGATGTGGATACTCTGTTACCCACATACGCTGCAGTAGCTACAGCTTTCGCCCAATACATTCTTGGTAACTTAGCACGTGACAGCATGCTTCTTGCTGATTTTACAAGAGTTCTGTTCCTTCTCTCAGCAACATCATTTTGTTCTGGACAATATGCTACTGACATCTCATGATGAATGCATCTTGACTTCAAATATTGCTGGAACTCATTTGACGTATATTCTCTGCCATTATCTGTGCGCAGGGTTTTTTATGCGCCCTCCAGATTCATTTGAGTACAACTTTTCAAATTCCTTGAATTTCTCAAATACTTCTGACTTCTGTTTCAAGAAATACACTCTGCAGTATCTTGAGTAATCAATAAATGTAACAAAGTACTTGCTTCCTCCAATAGATGGAGTTTGCGTAAGACCACAGACATCACTGTGTACCAGTTGCAGTCTTCTCTTTGATCTGATCTCTCCAACTGACTTAAATGGCTTCCTGTGCATTTTACCTTCAGTGCATCCATCACAGAAACTGGCTTCATCAGACTTATGGAATTTGATTCCACTTACATTTCCACTCCTGACAAGCTTCTGTAACTGTGAAACACTGATATGCCCTAGTCGTTGATGCCATATATCCAAGCCATTTATGCTGCTGTTTGAGGCTACTGAAGCATTATCAATAACACTGGTCTTACAGTCCAGTTTGTACAGACCATCATCCATTCTTGTACCCATGCCATGGAGTTGTCCTGATTTACCTCGGATGTAACAGCGATTAACTCCAAACTGCACAATATTTCCTTTTTCAGTAGCAGCTCGTACTGAAAATAGATTGTTAGCTAATTTTGGTATATGAAGGACACTCTGCATTGTGACATGCTTTGAATTACTGGCTTTAAATGTCATTACTAGTTTACAGTTTCCAATTTCAAGAGCTTTACCAGTTTTTCCATCACCAATCCTAACTTTCTGACGTGTGCTAAACTTGTGATAATTTGATATGTTCCTCTGGTGTGTCATATGCCTAGACACACCAGAATCCACCAACCATTCCATATTTCCTATTCCTTTATCCTGGTTTGTTACAAAGGCAACACCATTGTTTCCATCAGTATAATCTTCCGCCACATTAATATCCACATTCTCAGCTTTGTGGACCATTTCCTTCAGTGTTGAACAATTGCGTTTTATATGTCCCTCTCTGCCACACTTGTAACACTTGAAGGTGTTATCCCTTCTCTTTGTTTCTTGTGTTCCATGTAGTTTGAAGTTGCTATGAGTGGCTAATGCAGTTGATGATGTTTCATTCGATGTGGTATTTTTGTTCTTTATTAATCAGTGCCTGTTCCACAAATTCTAATGAGATATCATCAATTTTGGTTTCCATGGCTGTTACATTTGTATCATAGCTAGCTGGCAGACTATCAAGTAAGGTAACAATCTGATCTTCTTCTGCTATTTCCGCCCCAACCGCAGCAATCTGATCCGTTAATTCCTTCATTTGTTTCAAATGTTCCTGGACCGTCATGCTTTATTTCATCTCACATCAAAAATACTTATTTTTCAGAAATAGTTTATTGGCTAGTGTGTTCTTATCAAAGTGAGCACGCAGTACATTCCATGCTTCCTTAGGAGTTGTGCATGAGGTGATAAGATAGAGTTGTGCACCTTGAATATTCAGAACAATTGTTGAAAATGTTCTTTCTCTTTTCCTGTTGAAATTTGCCCTTGTTTGATCATTGGCTGTCTCTGCCAATACCTCTGTTTCAGTCACATGGGCCCATAGGCCTTTTCCTCTCAATAAATGCTCCATTTGAAATTTCCATGTGACCCAATTATTTTCTCCCAACTTATTAATTGATATTTTGTCTTCCATTGTCAAACTATTTCAACCACAACTGTAATATTCCTTTCTTTGATTTAGATCTATTTCTCCCTTTATATGACTTAAGAAAATAGAGTGTCAATCAATATTTTACTTACAGTTTATCTTGGTATTTCACAATGACTTCCAGACAAAGGAAACGAATCACCTAGAACTTGTGATAAAGTATCCATGTAAATCCTGTGCCATCCAACAAAAATTGTCATCCAAAACTGTTCTACAGTAATCCTCAGTATCTCCTAGATTACTTGTACTAACAATTTTAAAACAATTTCATCTGTTTAAGCACTATTAGAGCATTCCTGGGCCCATAACCTGTTGATACGTGTTTATTCATTGAGAGCACATGTACAGAAAAAAAAAATCCTAACTACAGGTGGCAGCATTTATTTCAATATTTTTAACACAAACTAAACAGAATTCTACGAAATTCGGATAAATTTAATGGAAGGATTAGAGCAGGATTAGGCAAGGAAGAGCATATTAGGTTTAGGCTTAGAAAGTTACAGTAAAATCAGGCTTATGTTTTAGTCGCACTTTGTTTGGAATATTGTACTTCAATTAAATAATCACTTGAATTTTAAAAGAAGCTTAACTTTGAACACTAGATGGGAAAATATTGTTCTCGACTGCAAAGACCACAAACAAATGTAACATCATTTAAAAGGGCAGAAAGAGAAACGTTTCGAAGTTGCAGCTGAAATGTTAAGGTGCCATCTAGGCTTCTTTATCGCTGTATTCCTTACTAACGCTATAGTTATAATATTTGAATATTTTGCACGAAAATAATAAAGTTGTAAGGTTGATTACTAGATGGTAGCACGTTCGACCATGATTATAGCAGCAACACAAAAAAGTAAAGTAATAGCAGAGACATGTTTTTAAAGTATTTCAAACGATAAACTCCCATAGCTGTTATGTTTCGTTGCTTCTTTTATTTCGCTTACTGACACTTTATATTTCTTTATTTTCTATGCTCTAATACTTATCAGCTTTTCAACGTAGTTTTTCTTTTTAACTATGGATGGTACAACAATTTACATTAAGTGGTAATTAATAAATAAAACATATATCAAGAGTAAGATGAAGCATGCTTGAAAAGTAGTTGAAACCTTGGAAATTCACCAAGCCGTCAAAGTCTATATCCTATTTGGTTGAGATAAAATGTTTCAGGTCTCTTTCTAGATGGGCCTGGTACCCCATGATGATCCGCATTATTTATTTTCTTACATCAACTACAGTCAATGTATTCCTTCTGGTAACACAAAGCTAAAATGAACACGATTTAAATGTTTGAATATTTTGCATTTAAAAGAATTAATCCTCAAAAGTGATATTATGTAGCACCGCACTACCTATGTAACCACAAATAAATGACAGATGTAGTTCTGATACATTCCTTTGCTATTTTATATCAGCTCTGATGATCAGGTAACTTGCCGTTTTACATGTTCAAAACTGTTTTTAAAATAACATATTCAACCCAAAGTTGACTGAAATTACATTTATTTCATACTTTTAGCTCCCATAAATCTGAAGTAGTTTAGTGGGTAGCTTGCACTAACCGTGTATCCACGAAACTTTGATTACATAGAAACATCACAAAAGTTTTAATTTTGTTATCGGATTTGAAAAAAAAACAACGAAATTCACGAGATGTCATCTTATTACTAGATTTCTTCTTACTGAAATGCCACCTAGTTTTAGCTTTGAAGTAACAGAGTCAAGGGAAAGCAGATAGTCAACTCCAGTTACATCCACCTCTTGAGCTACTTTTACTGAGTGTCACATTATAACACTCCAAATACTATAAGGGCAAGCATACCCAGCCATAGTTCTCGATCCTGCAAATGTCTCGTCGAACGACCAAACTCTTATGGGCCAATGATATCACTGTAATTTTGTATGTAAGTGTGCGACATTTTTGCTGTAGATTCCGCTACTGGAAAATTATTAGATAAAGCTGATGGTAATTTGTACGAGTGTGGCTAGGTTATTATGTATCTCGTAAACAAGAAAGTCGCAGATATGCCGACAATTTGGTGCGTAAAACATTAAGGATTAACGTCACGATAAAACATAATAAATGATTCATTAATGAAACTTCATCGTGGTTAAAAACTTGGAAATGGTTGAAGAACAAACGTGTGATTTCCAAAATCATGTTATATTTTATTTAAATTTTGTTCTTTTAAAATGTATTCTACTACATAGCGATATCATAATCTGTTTTGTTTGGGTTTCATAATGCATGTTTAACCTTTCCACCTTCTAGACTTAATAAAAATATTTTGAGCTCAAACCGCTAAAATATTTTCTCCGCGTAATGTTGTACACGTTATAATATTGCAAATAAAAATCATGAAATCGATTCTCACTTTATTTTAATAATTACTAACAGAAGAAGAACTACACGCCCTAACTCTAAAATCGAACTGTTTATGTTTGCCATACAGCAATAAGAAATCTATATTACTGAATCAATCTTGAACGTTAAGTGACACTAATGTAGTGTCCGTCAATTCAGAGACTAGATATAATAATTTGCAGAAACTAAATTTAAGGAGAGGTTATGCCTCTACAAACATATATTTAAGTGGAAATATAACCGTTTTATGGACTGAAAAATAGGTACTGTTATTAGTTTTGATTAGCATTTTCCATCTTATTATGTTATTCATATGTATGTGGAAGGTTTCCGTCAGATCTATATAAAACAAAGTATCCTAATGAGGTTTAGCAGTGATTCATTTGCTTGTTATGTAGAACCCAAATAAAACAAAACTCGCCAGTAGCATGTAAGTATTGTGTCATAGCAGAAGTTAAACTCCTTCATGTAACACCATAATTTTACAAGTTTATGGATGATATATCCAGATAGCAAGGCTTCATTTTTCACAACTTAAGTGACTGTTTGAGAATAGCTGATGCTAGTTAAAAGAAACACAAATTACTAACCAAAGCAAATGTTACATTTCTCTTTGATTAGGCCCCCCATGGCCAGGTGGTTAAGGTACTCGACCTCGTAATCCGAGAGTCACGTGTTCGAACCCCCGTCGCACCACACATTCAGGCGTGGGGATGTTATAAGTTACGGTCAATCCCACTATTTGTTGGTAAAAGAGTAGCCCAAGAGTTGGCGATGGGTGGTGATGATTAGCTGCGTTCCCTCTAGTCTAAATCGGGGACGGCTAGTGCAGATACCCCTTGTGTAGCTTTGTGCGAAATTCAAAACAAACCAAACCTTCATGATTATGGGTAAAATGTTTCACAAAACTTTGAGTGAGTTTCTGTAATTGTGACTACAAAACAAATAAAAACGGAGACTTAAGCCAATATGGCATAAAATAATGAAGCATGTCATTTATAACTGAAACTATAAAAAAGAAACCTAGAGAGGAAACAAATATTCGCAACAAATACAAATCATTAATTTTCTCTAGACAAAGTAGGTAGCGCTCTTTTTCAGAAAATAATTACTTTGTTAACCAGCAAATAAGTTTCTTTAAGAGAAGTTGAACACGTTTCTCAAACTACGAGAAGGAGATAAAGAGAAACTTTTATAAAATAAGAAAATATAATTCGTTATAACAAAATACACTAAAACTAAAAAAAAATATATCACTTTAAGTGAATTTTATTATTTCCTTCATTTAAATAATTCTTTCAGATATTCTTATAAAATGACCATCGTGAGCATTAAGGCCCGTAAGTTTTCTGCATCTAATTAATTTTTTATCTGATAGAAAGTTATGAATATTTAAAGTAATTTTAGTGAACTGACTTTGTGTTAAAATTATCACAAACAGTTTATGTGTATTTCATATGTAATTGTGACATATGTAATGTACTTCCACGTACAAGTTGTTTAAAGCAGTAACTATTTCTCCAATAAATCTCTTTATTCACAATTTGTGACCGAATTATTCCATTTTCAGGGATTTTTAGAAAATTTCAGTAAATCTGTACAAAATAAATGAATAAATCAAAATGTTAAGAGCGTCACGTGATATTAGAGTGTGTATCATATGAATGGTAATTCTAAAATTCTTTTACGCTCACTCTAATCATATTTTTACCTATTAAACTTTAAAAATTGCAAATATGATGATATTAAATTATTATTGTGTATTATTTAGCTAATAGCTTTCTAATTGCCAAAGAAATAAATTTGAAACTCAGTTTATCAATCAAGTTACTAAAAGTCGCTGAGTTACGCTTTATCTCAAGATTTTGTAGCTCTCCTTAGCAATTTCATAAAATAAGTATGATTTTCTTTATTTGTTTATATATATTTAAGTATACCCACAATTTCTCTCTTACTTAGATGTTATATTTAAATAAGTTTTGTTTAAAGAATTGTAATTGCAATCGATATTACTTTCTTACGATATATAGTTAAATTTTAAATAAATAAACAAAAATGTGCCCTGATTTTTAACATTTCTGAAAATAAACAGTTAACAGTGAAATGCAATATTATGTTTCTTTGCTATCACATCTTTAACATATACTACATTACTTTAGTCTAAACCAATCAATAAAGATTTTAGAATACATTTCTAGACATATCTAAATCAATTCTCTTAAATAGAGGTTTCACATAATATCATTTTGTAACGATTATTCTATAGAAAGTTAGGCCTGGCATGGCCTAACGCGTTAAGGCGTGCACTTCGTAATCTGAGGGTCGCGGGTTCGCACCCGAGTCGCGCCAAACATGCTCGCCCTCCCAGCCGTCAATCCCACTATTCGTTGGTAAAAGAGTAGCCCAAGAGTTGGCGGTGGGTGGTGGTGACTAGCTGCCTTCCCTCTAGTCTTACACTGCTAAATTAGGGACGGCTAGCACAGATAGCCCTCGAGTAGCTTTGTGCGAAATTCCAAAACACACTAAAGAAAGTTATTATTCAGAATTTATACTTTTTTCTGGAACAAAGTGACATGTGTAATTAATTAATTAGTAACAACATTGTTATTTTGAACTTTACCAGAAAGACTTTGTGATGTAGAAATAAAAAATAACAAATATCTAGTCAGAAAGTTGAATTTAAAAGCCCAAATTATAATAATCTATAATTTCCTTTATTAAATGTAATTATAAGCTAATGCGCTAGATAGCAGCACATTCTAGGTGATGAAATGAGTCTTTTTGTATGTGTAAATAAAGTGTTTGCAATTAGACTTTAATTAATGGATGACATAAAGAAAGTTTTAAAATAAAATTATTTTTATCAAATATCCTGATTATTTAGACATTGGATAACCACATGAAATAGAAATTTGTGCCTGTATTTCTTTCACTCCCCTCTTCATTTCTCGCAAACCTTGTATTGAGATGTTTTTTTTTTCTTCAAATCTGTAGTGACGTCAAGCCTGTTAGTCTCAAGTCTCCAACTTTTTGAGTGTTAATCGATATACTTTAATGAGTAATTACGCAAATATGGTGCAGTTATGTGAACATTGCAGTCTGGCTGGACATCTTTTCACAAATTGTGTTACCCTTAAATGTGTACAGTTTTACTCATTTGGTCAACTTCACAAAGTGATCAATTTTATGTGCTATTTGTAATAGTGCAGAGGGTATTAAAATTTGTCCTTAATTCATGTCCACTTATGCTTGCAGAACCAGCCTTGTTCTTCCCTAAGTTTCTTCAGGTATCTTTGTTCTTTGTCTGGGGAAGTTGTTTATGAGACTGTTGTACTTTGTAAAGTTAGTGTGCCTCTGGATTGTCAAGAGACCGTTGATCTACTCACTGCAACTGTTGCTTGTGAACCTTTTGCTCCTTTCGATGTGCCATTACCTGAGTAGGAAACTTAAACTCACGTTGGTGTGTGTCTCACTGAGGAATTGAAATGTACTTACTCTCTTAAGTCGTTATCTTCTGATGATCCAATCTCCATATGACCTATTCTACCATCTTGTTCTTTGTTGCCTACTTCCTTTCCATCAGGATTGGATAATGATAGCTCGTAGCGTCCTCTCTTGGCTGATGCAGTGTTGGACGACTCCTATTTAGTCCTGAATGTGTATTCTTCTGTCGACCGTCCAGCTAGGCTCAGTATATCTGTGAAGTCTCACTTACCTGTGTCTCTTTCCTCTTTCCATTCTTCAGGATCTGATGGACTCCACTGTACTCAAGTCTCCACATCTCCTTCAGCTATGGAAATTGAAGTGGCTAATCCATCTCTGCTTCAAAAGAGATCTTTATCGTTTTCTTCACTCCGGGTTAACGTAGTACCAAAGAGCACGAAACTGAAATGTTAGTCTATTTTACAATTTTTTATTCATTATAGTAGGGATTAAATGCAACATGCATGCTCTAGGTAACATTGTTAGACAACACTACAGTATTTCACTTTTTTCTCGCTTTGATGCCAATGTTCCTTTTTACGGGAAACTCATTTTTACTATACACGTGACCAATTCCGTTTTGTATAACGTTTTAATGTGTCAGTTTTTGGTGTCTTGGTGGATTTTACAGTCGAGAGTCGGAATTATTTTTAGTGTTATTTTCTAGAGATTATTATTCGTTCTTACATTGATGCAGAGGTCAGAATCTTGGTTGTTGTTCTGCTTGTCTATGACCATCCTCTACATTTATTAAACATTTATTCAGCTGATCGGCATTTCGAACAATGAGTTTTCTTTAACAATCTCGATTGTTTTCTCTTAATCATGAATGATATTATTTTGGGGATGACTTTAAATGTGTTAGACATTAAACAAGCTACACGGTAACCCTTTATCAGGTGTAAAGGGCTATCATTCCTTGTGAGATCTACTAGGCTCGTATTATCTGCAAGATGCTTGGCGTTATTCATATGGGACAGCTTTTTTGGTCATATAGATTGGCCATGGCATTTCCTGCCATTTAAACAGATTTTATCTATCTGTAAGGTTTCTCCATGGTTTGTTTAGAGCTGTAGCTCTTGCACTTTGTTCCCCCTTCTAATATGTTTCTAATCATTGGACTTTTTTCTTGTCTTTTGGGGACTTCTGTCACAGAACTAGAGGCCTCACTGTTTGGAGATTGAATAATTCTCTGCTTGATGACCCAGATCTCTTTCAGTTCTACATGATTACTATACCAGAAGTATACAAAATGTGCGCTGGAGGGCTGATCTCAAGGCCTTGTGCAGAAACCGTTTCTGTCATGTGGGTTTATTAAAAGATTACTAGTCCAATGATCAGCTGTGACAAAATAGGACAAGCTGGCTATTCTACTGTGTAGCAACAGTATGAATGACATTATGCATTTGGATATTGAATGCCTTAAATCAGATATTAATGAGTCTTATGTTGAATTTTTAACAAAAGCTGTAGTTCACTCCCAGATTGAGTAATTGAGTAAGGTGTCTTGAATAGCGCATAACGGTGTCATGTATGACAATCAGCAAGGTCCCGTAATACTGAATGAGTTAAGTTGTTTAATGGTACGGTCACAGATTTTCTCTCGACATTTTTGAGGCAATGTCGTTCACATTATTGGCCTTTTTTTTACTTCTACAGAAGTTCAGGATTCAAAGTTCGATGAAGTTACTTAATTCCTCTATCCTCTGGGTGTGAAGATCTTTCTTTCATATCCATTTACCTTTAAAAGTGGATGAATGTCAACAAGCTTTTCTCCTACTCTTGAACAAGTACCCTGGTCCTGATGTCCTTTCTCTAACAAGGTGTGGCCTCACATCAGTTCATCTTTTTGTGGAAGTGTTTAACACTTGTTTGCTTCAGGTCAAATCCCCCAGGTACATCAGATGGTACTATTACTATAATGTGTAAGGATACGGACAATTTGAAGGATTTCTCAGCATGGCATTCCGTATCATTGCTTATTGTTGTTAAAATATTTTGGTCTTCAACTAGGAAATGTGATGGATTCCGTTGTTCAAACAGTTCAAACTTGTAGCATTCCAGGTTGAAGTATACGGTTTAATTTTCTGCTCATGAGGGACCTATTTACTCATATTGACTAGACAAACCTACCTTTTATATTTTGGCTCTGGATCAGAGCAAAACCTTTGATCGTGTTCATCATGGCTTTCTGTGGTACATACTTTGAATGTATGAATTCCCAGATTATTTTATTGCCACTCTTCAATTCTAGCCCAGAATGGCCAGGTGGTTAAGGGATTCGACTTGTAATATGAAAGTCGCGGGTTTGAATCCCTTCACACCAAACATGCTTGCCCTTTCAACCGTGGGGCGTTATAACACACAGTAAGTCCCACTATTCATCAGTAAAAAAGTAGCCCAAGAGTTGGCAGTGGGTGATGATGACTAGTTTCCTTGTCTCTAGTCTTAAACTGCTAAATTATTAATGGCTAGCACGGATAGCCCTTGTGTAGCTTTGTGTAAAATTCAAAAACGAAACCAAAATCTTTAATTCTCTATGCTGGTGCAACTAGTCAGATATTGGTAAATGGTTTCTTGGCTTCTTCTATTCCCATTGTTGAGAGAGTTCGTCAAGGTTGTCTATTGTCACCTCTTTTGTATCATTTTATCTGTCAGAAACAGGGTTCCTACGACAATTCAAGGACACTATAGTCCTTTATTCTCTGGCAACTGGAGCATAACCAAACTATAGAAAGTCTCATGATTAGAACAACACAAGTTGCAAAGAATGTCTCAGAGAGACTTCTATCAGCTATTCCAAAGGGCATGAGACTTTAGGTATTTAATTTCTTCATGTCTCTGATTTTAACCGGAATCTTGTCTCTTTCTCGTTGTCAGCAAACTACAAGCTTATAAGCACTTTCCACAGTTACTTTCTCTCCAGGCAACCGTTGTTTGTCAAATAATTGTGCTTCTTCTGTGATACTTGGGGCCATTTATCTTCCATCTGATGTTATTGTCTGATAGCTCAAACATTTAATTTTGGTTTTGTATGGAACTATAAAACTGAACTGGTTGCTCATCTGACACTTCACCTTCAACATTCCAAAGGGGTGTTGGTATTATTGTGACCCCAACAAGTACCTTGCTTCACACATAGATTTAACATGATGAAGTCTTTTACGAACTGATTACCCTTGTCACTTTCTCAGCTCCTACTATATAGGGTTTGGTATCAGATATTTTAGTACACCCCATATTCTTTCCACCCTTTCCTGTTTTGATCCTTCTCACTGGTATGCTTCAGTTCCTAGGACAATTCCTTCCCTCACTAAGGATAATTCTGATTTTTATATTTGCATCCAATCTGTTTCTCCCCTTTATCTTTTTCTTGCCTTGTTATCTCCTTTGAGGGTGGCACAGAAAGCACCTCATATTTCAAGGAATAAAGTGTGGTGCTGCATCAACACTCTTGATTTCAATCCATATTTACGTGATTTACGTTGGCAGATAGTCCATAACATTCTTTCTGTAAAGGATCTGCAATATTTCTGTTAGACCAGTACTACAGAAACCCGTCCCTTTTATAGAAACCCAATGGCTCCATTTATTTGTGCATCATCAGTGCAGCATCAGTGTGGTGATGATTATCTCATATCTTCCATCTTTCACAAATTGGTTATCAGACAATAATTTACCATATCAGTAGAATGATCATCCTTTTCTTCTTTTTCTGATTATTTAGCCTTGATGAAGTATACATTGTAACTTACAAGAAGTCGTTATGTATTTAACTATTCTACTGATATCGTCTTCCCTCCAGTTTGAGACCGACTTCCTGCATCTCTTCCAGTCAGTTCACTGAGTTAAGGTGTCTCAGGTATTCTCCCATGTTTAAGATTATTCGGGGACCTATCAAACTTTCATTCTATTTTACATCTGCCACATGTAATGCCCACTTACTATTTTTTTCAGTTATTATGTATTTTTTACATGTTTTATTCTTAAACCTAGTACCTTGTTCAGTGATTTGCATTTTTATGTTGTTTATTATGTATTATTTGTATGTAATTAAGTTCAGTTTATACCATTATTCTACTAGCATTCTTACTATTTTTCTTTTAATGCACTTACCCCAGCCTGGTTCTCTTTATTGTTAATGTATTATATTATTAATAATAATTATGATTGGTGTCATATACCACTGGTATTCTCTCTATTAATTGGCATGCCCTATACACATAATCTCAATTGTATTCGCACAAGGTGAGTTGAGTTGAAGATGGAGAATGAAGTTTTTAAGTTCTAGAAGGAACCATTTCATCTTCACTAGTCTTCCATTATTAGCCTAAATTAAAACATTTCTCTCTATCAATACAAGTATTTGTTGCAAGTACAAAAACATTAAGCTCTATTTGACTATAAATACGTATTTTAGTTTTTATCTATTAATAGATAGCGCACATTTCATTTCTTCCATAAAAATGTATTATCTGTTAAGTAAAATGGAGTAAGTGGTTTATCTTCTAAAAACCATTATTATTAAGAGAATCTCTTCCATAAGCTCGTAAGATATGCCACAACCAGCATATAAAATCCCTGTGAATTTTCAGTCGAAATTAGTATGACGTCAGTGTGTCATTTTGGTTGTCGATTAAAGTGCAATATTCAATCAGTTTTTTAAATTACATTGTATTGAATTAATGTATTATATTATAATAGATACAACTATAAAGGAATTATAAAACATTTATGCAAGTTTTTATCTCGCATTTTACACAACATCACTCATTCAAGACTTAATCTGTGCTTGTTTACATTAAGCTTACCATAAGTTTTTTAAATGTAGACATTTTCAGGCTCATCTCTACAAAGTCATTCTAATTATTCACATGAAGACAATTTCATGAAGAAATAGTTTAGTTTCAATAAATTTTTTATGAGCTATTTGTAGTTTAAGAAGAATACATTGATGTCATGAGCTGAACAATGTATCAAGTTAAAGTATTGGTAATAGTGCAAAGATACAAAACAGGTTAAATGTGCTCTGTGCAGTGAGTCTCCAGCATGGTCAGGTTGTTAGGGCGCTCAACTTGCAATCTATCTCTCGCGGATTCTAATCCCCGTCACACCAAACATGCTCGCCCTTTCAGTTATAGAGGCATTATAATGTGATGGTTAATCCCGCTATTCATTGAAAAAAGAGTAGCTCAATAGTTGACGGTAGGTGGTGATGACTAGTTGCCTTCCCTCTAGTCTTAAAGTGCTAAATTAGGGATGGCTAACGCAGATAGCCCTCGTGTTACTTTGCGCGAAATTCGAAACAAACCAAACGAAACTAAATTTGTTGATTGAGTGGTATGTTTTAAGTTTTTTTTTTTTTTTTTCAAAATGACTTCTATTTTTCAATGTGCAGTGAACTGCTAGCATTTCGAAAGCATTGGATACAACAATAGCAAAAACATATGAAAACCAGTTAAATATTCTGAATTAGGGCGAGAAGTCAAATTTGTTTGTTTTTTGAATTTCGTGCAAAGCTACTCGAGGGCTATCTGTGCTAGCCGTCCCTAATTTAGCAATGTAAGAGTAGAGGGAAGGCAGCTAGTCATCACCACCCACCGCCAACTCTTAAGCTTCTCTTTTACCAACGACTAGTGGGATTGATCACAACATTATAACGCCACCATGGCTGAAAGGGCAAGCATGTTTGGTGCGACGGGGATTCGAACCCGCGGCTCTCAGATTACGAATCGACCGCCCTAATCCATATGGCCATGTCGGGCCCAAATTTGTTGTTATAAATTTAGTTGGTGAAATTACTTGATATAACAAACCAAAACAAGTAAAATGTTGACTTTAAGATGTTTTCATTGGTTAATAACGACAATGCTGAGGCTTTTTTCATTTAATTCATAATTTATAAACTCTCTCTGTTAACCTGAAGATGACCTAAGAATCGTTTTTCTAATAATCAATTCGCATATTAATTCCATTAAAAAAAAAAAAAGATTATATTCTTTTGTATTTCTAATCATTTTAGAATATTTTTACCCTCTCCCACAGTGGCACAGTGGTACGTCTGCGGACTTGCAACACTAGAAATCGGGTTTCGATACCTTGGTTGAGCAGAGTATAGATAGCCCATTGTGTAGCTCTGTGCTTAACTTCAATCAATCAAAATATTTTTTACAATTATTCTGAGCATGCTATTAATTAAATTTATTCCTTTGCTACTTCACTTAAATATTTTACTGGCAATATAAAGAAGGTCGTGTGAGAAACTATCACATTTGATTTAAGGCATAGCTAAAGAAATACATGTAAATGTAGTGTATTAAAAACAAGACTGCAGCACTCTTATGTTCTGCCATAGCAACAGATGTGATTGTAAGCTCATCAGTGTTGCACGAACGCTTGGCGATTGGTGATGGTCTAGGGTGCAGTAAGTCATTTACTGTTTTTCTTTATATTTTATGCATAAGTAAAAACTTTCATCTTTCGATATTAATGTCACTTAAAACTTTCAATTATAAGGTAGTAGGTTCATTAATTTGTATTAAGAACACAAAGAATCACCTATACTCAAACCCAAGGTTGTTTAAGTAATGAAAAAACTTAATTGAATTTGTAAGGAGTTGCGAGATAAGTTATGTAAAGATTTGAAAAACCTAGGCCTAACGTCAAACAACGTATCATTTATTATTATCGTTGTTTTAAATTAGTCAATATTGACCATTTTTTGTTAACAATTCATACAAATAAGTTTTATCTGACTGTTTACAAGTGAATTTAAGAAGTTTTGAAATATTTCTACAGTAGTTTTCGTGTGGTATTAAATAACCGAATCATAAATGTACACATTTTGAACTGTGCTATCTAACGTATGTCTATTTGTGATACCATCTGTCCTGAACAGTTTTAATATAATTGTTAGTTCTTTAAAAATCTTTTTTTATTACTTGATTCCTGCAAAAACTTTAAAAATAATTATCTCTAAAAGTCGAAATCGACTTGCAATGAAAAGCTTCCTCATCAAAGATATATCTCACACAATGATGTGAAAATTATTGTATTAGGTTGAGGAATAATTCGTGAGCGTTTTTAAATAATTTCATTCAAGCATTACATGCAAGACTATACAATACTTCAATGCATGAACACATTACACCCAAAACATTTATTGTGATACTTTATTTCATGTAATACCTAGGTATATAGTATGCATTGTTTTAAACGAAATTGCAAGAAATTAAATGCGAAAAGCAGATGGTGTCGAAAATGCTCGATTTTGTCCACTTGACATTCCATTTAATGAGCTGAAAATGAAAGCAAAAATTAAAGACATATGAAAATTAAACACACCATCTATTAGAGCAAAAAATTATCTACCAAATGACATGAAATATTTTGCGAAAGCGTTTCATTTATGAATATATTTTTTTAACTTGAAAAAACGCTCACGAATTATTCCTCAACCCAATACATTGGAAGGTAACGTCTCAACGTATCTTTTGTAGCCTACCGAATTAATTTTATGGTTTATTGTATTGGAGCTATCAGCTATTTTGAAACTCAAGCTTTATATAAATATGTCTGTGACAGCTCGAGGTGCGATCGAAGTTTCACTTGATGATACTTAGGTGTTAATACTCATTAAAAAGTGAGATTTCAGAATTAGTCAGAAAAATTATTTAAGAACTGTAATAAAACTATGAAACAGTAATATTTTAAAGAAACCATACTTCATACAACTCGGATATTTATTGTAATTATATTTATTTTAATGGCAGTTTTCTAAATGAATGTCTATTCGTAAACTTTTCTGGTGGTCATAAAAGTAATTCAGGGTAATTGAATTTTAAAATATTTTTAAAATTTCAAACTGCACTTTCTTCACTTGTCTATATCGTTAAGTTACAAAGCTACGCAATCAGTTTTCTGTGCTCTACCCACTGCAAGGATTGAAACCAGATTTTTGTCTATATAAGCACTAAAACTTACCGCTGAGTCACTGGGGAGGGGGTAGCTGATAACTTTATTTTGTTTACAAACTCTCTCTACTTTACGTAGTTGGAGAATAAATATTTATTATGGTATAAGCGCCTTCTTCAAAATGGTAAATCATGATTATAATTAATTTACTAGTTATCAGACATTAGTATTAGGCCTATTAGGGTTTTAACACTGCATTCTGCATGTAGTTCCTTAAGGGTTTTCACAAATTACAAGAACGTATGATAATAATATCTCAACCACACTGTTGTCTCTGTTATCATTACCGACGACGTGACGCGTTTCACTCATTACAGAGGTCATCAGACCAACTGGTACAACCAAACACAGTAGTGGTTGTAATGCTTCTTATGGTAGACATGTATGTATGTTCATAAGAACTCAGTTGGCAGATGTGTATGTGCCCGTGGAAGATCAATGCTCCAGAAGATAGATATGGATGTGTTGATATATAACAATTGAGTGATTCAGAGGGAATACATGTATGAGGGTTAAATGGCTCATGGGGAATATATATGTGTCAATAATAGTACAGTTTTCTAGAGAGGACATGCATGTGTCCGTGATGGTTAAATTCCTCAGAGGGAATATATATGTGTTAAAGATAGTGCAGTTTTCTTGAGGGGACATGTATGTGTCCATGACAGCGAAAGAGTTAAAGACATTGCGTGAGAGCGAGAGTTTATGTGATTCTCACGAGATATGGACTTTTGACACTATGTGTTTAAGAGTGTCATATTAAATGGATACTAGCAATGTTTTATTCCAATACCGACGAACAAGAAATCTGTCTTTAAGACATTTTATTCTAATGCTTGTGACAGTGTCATATGGTGGAAAGTTGGATTAGAAAGTTTGAGCTACAACTTGGGACATAAAATCTAATAACCTCATGGGTTGTGTCCTTGTGTTCTATCAGAACAAACCAGTCTTTCCTGAGGATAGAGATGACAAAGTGTAACAGTCATAGGCTCGTTTAGCATAAGAAGGAAACAAAAGATAAGTTATAGTAGCCAAACACTCACTTGCATAAAAAGGAAACAGATGACGATTTATAATAGACATGGGTTCAACTGACATAAATAAACAAGTAACAAACTATAGTAGGTATACACTTACTTGACATAAAGATGAAATAAAGTTCATTTTATATGATTGGATAAAAGTATTGTGTTATTATCAATAAAATGTAATTCTAACTCTGTTAATCTCTACGCGTTACCTGTGATGTTGAAGTTTACATTTTGAATTTTGACCTGTATGTTTAAATAACCTTGTGTAAAGCGGTGTCATTGATTCTATGAGACGTCTTGCTTCCACTGTGATAAATAAACTTGTTGATGGTGTTTGAACTTTTCCTGGTTATTTATTTACATGTTCTTTTCTCTGTGTTGAATCATTCTAAATTTATTTACATTAAAGAATTGTGATGCTTATTCAAAAACGTAAAGCGAACCCACTGAAAAACCAGGTTGTGTAGGATTCTTATATTATATCTAAAGAAAGGTAGGCTGTTACCATCGGGTTGTGTAGGATTCTTACATTGTATCTAGAGAAAGGTAGGCTGTTACCATGGTGTTAGGTTTTAGTACAGTTAAAAATTGGTTATAACCTAAATGGATCTCAAACATGTTTTGCCATTTAGTGGTAATACAGTCAGTTGTTTAGAGCCTTCTTAACTATTGTAGTATTAATTAGGTGTTATAGAAACTAAAGTTTTTATTACCAACAACTAACATAATACGTTTTTTTTTGTGTGGAAAATGATGTCTTGAATAAATTGTACTTTAATAAAATAAGACAGCCAGAACAAAATGGCTTATTGAATTATTGTATTTTAAAAACAGAAATAAGAGATATTTTTTAGTAAAATAATGTTTCAAGTGAATATGGATCCTTTGTGAGACCATGTTTTCCTAAAAGACTCATTAACTCGCTTCCTATTGATTTGGTTGTTCAAACCGTTTTTCTGACTTTATTATTTCATTCCAAACAATATGCTTACAGTTCCTCTTGTTCGATAGCGAATTTATTGAGTCAATTTTAAGTAGTTGAAGTTGATTAGAGCCTTTTAACCGTAGACAAAGAAGACAGTAATGTAACGATAGGTATGACAATAATTTATTTGATGCACCGGTTTAATAGGTTATCAGAAAGGTAAAACAAACCTGCAGTTGGTGCAGTTTGATTGCGTTTTAATTTTCCAGATTTTATTGAGCTTAGAAGTAAATCATCTGTTTAAAATGTAATTTCTTTTTATTATTACAATATCCTTTTTTGTCCAAACTATAACTTGATTTAGCGAAGAAATCAGTGTTTTGTTCTTGATACAGTCACATTTTATCCTATTGCTACAATTATCAAACGTATTATGTTGGTGAAAGTTAAGAATGAATATTTAATTTATTCCAGGAAGGCTGATCACATGTCTACGTAAAACCAATAATATACTTCGTTGTGAAAGTGATAATATTCAGAGTAATTCTCTATTGTAAGAGCACAGGTTTGATCCGTGATAGAACTGGATGTTAGGATGTTGTGGACAGGGTTCGAATCTGTGCGATAACACAATTTACTTTTCGCACTTCAAGTTGTAGATGTGTTATAAGAATGACAGTTTAGCAACTGATCAAAAATATTAACCCGTTAGCTATTCCTACGAAATCACTCGAATTGCTATAATATTACAAAATCCAGAAATGTACGTAACTTTTTCATAGAAACATATGCTGAAATAAAATTACCGATTTTTGTGGTAAAATATTATAATTTATAATTTCTTTACCTGTTAAACATCAATTACCGTTTAGTTTTATTTTGTCGAACATGATAAACATCGCTTAAGATTTGTTTGTATTCGTAAAAGAACGAGCTCTCAGAGTCTGAGAAAAGAGATTTAAAGGGGGGCTTTTGACTCTCTCTTTTTGTTTTTGTAGAGTTTTTGGGCTGTTTCTGAAACTTTCTGGAGTAATCCACACTTTTGCGACATGTTTGGTGTTCCTGTTGTATGAATTTATTGAGTCACGTGGGCTTGACCTTTATGAATTGTTAAAAAGCCTAAAAGACCTATAAATTGGAATGAATGGTTTAATTGTATTGTACAAGTTATAAGCACTGATTCATCTTTCGTCGGTGTACGATTGCACTGATTTCAAATCTTTCAAACTGAACTGATACACTGAGACCTATACAAAAAATACACCCATCTTATGGTAAAAACAATTTTATTTTATTGGTTTATTTTTCAAAGACTAGTAGCCAAACTTACGTAATGGTATCTAGTTAGAATAATGTGCTTTTCTATATGCACTAGAAGAAAAAAAGTTATTATATATTATTATTTTAATGCTATTTCGAAATAGTACCTTGTATCTGGATAGGAAGGTCCAAGGTTGAGCAGCCATATGCCTCTCAATATACTTTGCATGTTTGATGGGGGATGATGGCATTTTGACAGAGTTTTGTTTTGTTCGTAATTACACGCAAAGCTACACAATGGGTTATTTGTGTTCTGCTCATCTCAGGTATCGAAACCCGGTTTCTAGCGTTGTAATTGGCAATGTGACGGATTTACTAATATATATCTGTTTTAATATCGATGTTTGTTTAAGTTAAATTTATATTTAAAAATATACGTAAGTTATATTTTAAATCTTCATTGCGAAATTCCTGCCTATTCACTAAAGTTGTAGAAAATTCTCGAGTGTAGAAATCAACAATATATGTGTGTATACAAACATTAGTGCATCATCTATGCTGTTGTGCAAACTGAAATGTCTAGAAACTCTACTCACACCTATAAATATAATGAAGGCGACGCTCCAAGATACCGTATATATTATTAGTTTGCTATAGTTGGTATACTTATAAACCTCGGAAGCTATAACTGTGATTAACATTTATTAATTGGGAATTTTAGATATCTGACCAGGAGCTTTTATGGATTTCTAACATTACAAACTTAAACGGATTACCATCAGACATTAGTAGTTTTATGAAGACATTATATAACTTCAGCGGTGAAAAACTCGACGTATTGTCAGCGAAAAGCTAGTTAGCTCCCTGTTAAGTAAATTGTACCTGCATCACCTAGAAATTAACTCTCTCATCGTGAACCCTCGATAACACATCAAAGAAGTTGTGGATCATATAAAAGACTTGATATTTTGTATGAGTTTGTAAAACTTTTGTATATAATCATTATTTGTAATAATCATAATTATAAATTATATTATTGTTTGTATATTAAAATATATTTGTATTAAAAAAGAAATTGTATGTCAAAGACACAGAACCAACAAACCAACAAAATATCTATTAATTAAATAGAAATAATCTACTTAGTAATTTGTAGTAATTAAACAATATACAAATTTAGAAATAAATTTTACATCCTTTCTCAAATACATTCAATAAATTACTGTTTTTAACAAAACTTTTCGTTTTACGCCCACGTTAAATGCTATATATATAAAGATACCAAAGTTCAGAATATATGATTTAAAAGGCTTACTACAGTGCGTCTGGCTGTAGTTTATTATTATCCTTGAAATGTGAGAGTAGTATTAGGTTTATTGTATTTTAAAACATATTATTTATTCAATCCTCTAGAGTTTTTCACAGAAGAAAAGTATTCAATGTTATTTAAACTACACTATGTCTATCCGTTGCCAATGGCGCATTTTGCTCTGTACCAGAGCTCATCAGGCCAGCTGAGATATTCTAATATGTTCTTGAATACATGAAAATTACCAGTGTTTATTTGTATACATTGTTAAAACAAGCATACATTGTGATTACTACGCAATATAAGCCCCCAGTGGCTCAGCGGTATGTCTGCAGACTCACACCACTAGAAATCAGATTTTGATACCCGTGGTGGGTAGAACACAGACAACCAATTGTGTAGCATTGTGGTTAATTCCAAAACAAAGCACAATATATTGTTAAGATAGGAGCAGTTCAGTATTAGATTAGCTGAGTTTTGTACCTTATTTCACCACACATTACATTAGTTTATCACAGAATTATGTAAAAGATATCTCCATAGATACAATGAATAGTTTCTAGGTATGGATCCATTTAGTATAGGACTATACAAATATTTATAGGCTAGAATGTTATAAATTTAAGAGACGACTGCTTTATCAACTTAACATAAAGAGGCAGTTGTTGTATTAGGTTTTCCTGAGGGCAACCATTTTCTCGAGTTGAAACGAATGGGAATACATCACACTTAACATAATGATAGTAGTATTTCAAACTTACATGTCTAGACTATGCCATGCTAGAAAGGAAAGAAAAAAAGTTTTAGTACGGTTTTATGCACGAGCTTCGAAACATCTGTAAAGGTTAAACATCGGTTAATGTAAAAGCTGTCTTAGATATCTGGAGCGAAAAACATTTTTGTTGTTTAAAACTTAGGTTTAATTATCGCACATCCCGCCATGTGTAAGACTGTTATAATCTTATTGATTTGACTTTCGCGAGTAAATATATAATCACTCCCTTGCATGCACAGCACAACAAAGAACAAAACACTCTCATTTCATCTTTCCTACCCTCAGTACCCTCAAAAGACTGCTGAATAGTGACAAACAAAACATGTAAAGTTAGTGACTGTTTCAAATTGCTATTTATATATACAGGGTGTTCGGAAAGTCACTGTGCACTTATAATATATGTATATGATTACAAAACTGCACAGTGACTTTCTGAACACGCTGTATTAATTTTAGTTAGTCCTTACATCATGTTGTAATGCTTTCTCTCCTGTTAATTTTCGTTAAAAAGATCGATATCCTTTAATTTGGATGTGTCTGAATGCTCGTAACTTTATGGTTTCTCAGGCGTAAAATCCTTTCAACGAACATCTGTTGCAAATAGTGTTTTTAGGGAATGGAATTAAAAAGGACGAAATTTTACTGATTCAAAGAAATCTCTGGGATTATAGGATGAGTCGCTTTGTTTATATATATATATATATATATAAAGTTAATAGTTCTATGGGAAATGAGCGTCAGTGGCAGATCCCAACGACATTCGAAGCGTTATTGGACTCCCAAGAAGCTTTCTACCCAGAGCTCGTATCGATTGTAGCTCGAGCACTGGTTAGAGCATGTGCAGATATGATAACCCTCTGACAAAGCGGCTCGTGTTCTCTGTTAAGTTACAGAGTGTTCGACATGCGTTTCAGAAGCGACATCTGTTTATTTTTTGAGCTCTGGCCTCACGCCGCACGAAGGAATACCATATTCTGTTTGTTTCTCTTTTTCCAGTTTAGTTGTAGTTCTGACCGGCATGTTTAACACCATGGTAGTTAGGTTCCACTGAATGGCCCATTCAGCGTGGCTGGAACTGGTACGGGCAGAGTTTCGCCGGCTATTCCATGCGGTCCATACTAGAGGAAAGTATGGTACTTCTCTTGTTTCTAGTCGGTCACGTTACGGGACTTGCCCTACCCTTTCTCGCAACCTTTCCCACGGCTTCGGGTCCACAGCTCGGGCGCGTGCTCCGAAGGACTATGGGAGAGGCTGAGAGCAAGCCATCTAAGAACGTGACGCTCGTGGCCCGTTGGACCACCCTGCCGAATAACATCCAAGTAACTCTGAGTGTGCTATGTGAGGCAATAGAAAGAAACGGTCCCGCCGTAATCTTAAACTTTGTAGACAGGCCAGTGTCATTCTTCCCTTCGCTTATTGCAGGCTACGCAGGCGTCCCTCTAATAGGTATGACGCCAGGTTACCTGGACCAGGGAGCAAAGGTAAGTAGAGTGTAGACTTTTTTTTTTTTTTGACATACGGAAGAGCGTACGTTTTGATCTATTTGATATTTTTTTACTATAAAACCAACCGAAAATAACATTGTTAAGTCAGTCACATCCGTCAAATTTATTTTTGGATGTCAACATAAAGAAAACTGCGACATATAGTCCAAGCAAATACCCATCTGTGATGTATAAACCAATAGGTAGTATCAAAACTGAAACCTACTAACAGGAAATATCAGTTATTCTCTTTTTGTGCTTAAACAATTTTGCTTTAAACTCTTGTTGGAATAATCTTCGACGATCATTGGATAATTAATCAACGCTTTTGGTTATCGGATGAAATTTCTATACCTGTAGAAGAAAGGTCAAACTCACTGGATACGGTTTTCCAGTAGCACGAAGAGGCTTAAAACTCATTGGTTGCTGTCTTATTATGTCAGGACTAAGTTTAAAACTTATTAACCACCATTTTGCTATATGAAGAACAAGCTTGAATATCATTGACCATTGTTCTGTTGTAGCGGGAAGAAGATTGAAGCTCATTGGTTACTGTTTTACCGCGTCAGGAACAAGATTTAATATCACTGGCCACTGTTTTGTTGTAGCAGAAAGAAGCTCGAAACTCATTGGTTACTGTTTTACTGCGTCAGAAACAAGATTTAATATCACTGGCTACTGTTTTGTTTTAGCAGAAAGAAGCTCGAAGATCATTGGTTACTGTTTTAATCTTGCTAAAATAATGTCTGAAATTGGTTAATTTTTTACCGTCTTAAAAAAACAGTCCAGCAACTCCACTAAATATTCCTCACACTTCAAGTTGTGAGTGCGTTAGCAGGGTGACAGTCTAGTTATTAACAAGCTTAGCTGATTATGGGGTACTGATGATCGTAGGGGTCGGGTGCAGATGGCTTTGATAGTTTTGTCATAAAATACAATACTTAATAAATATGAGTTTTATAAAACAAAAACAAAAATAAGCAATTAAAACCGGATATCAAACAGGAAGTTGCCACCAGGGGGACAGGACAGTACGTATTCTATTTCTTTTTATTTTGGCCAGTTTCAAATAAACTTCCGAACACGAAACACACAGCGAAAAGGAAACAACAAGTTTGGTGCTTCAAGTAAATATTACCCTCCCCCCTTTCGCACGCACACACACAAAGATATTTAAATGTGTGTATATGATGGGGTTAGAATTGTGAGGGTTGAACTACGTTTTAGACTACCCTGCATTCTGAGTTTAACAGTGAACTTGAAAAAAAGTCAAGTTTATTAGACATTTCCTGTTGATTTGTGACTTTGAAGTTTTACGTTTCTTACGTTTGAGCATCTTTCAATATTGAAAAAATAAGTTAATTCAAGTTATTACTTAAAGAGTAAAAGCAGCAAGGAAAAGAAACGATATTCTTGGCGAGTGGATAAAGTTTCGGTTCTTCTTTAACCACCAAAATTAATCTACGTTTATATAGATGTTTGCGGTGCAAAACAGCAAACTCAAACACTACGCAGAAACTGTACCTCATAAGTAGATGAGGTGTGGTGGTTGACGTTCCGGGCTACAGCTGTGAAGTTCCAAGGTTCGAGCAGCGATGCTCCTTAACATGCTATACACTTTGAGCTGAAGATGACTCGTTTATTCGGACAAAGATCTTTTGGTGGCGAGTGTTGGCGACATTTTTCTGGGCAGTAGTTACAAATTAAGGACACTTATACCTGACCCACAGGGGTCTCTTACCTCACCCATGTATCGTATAAGATGCTGTTTAAGTTGAAAATAAAACTGGCCCAACTCAAGTAAGAAATGCAAGAAGAGCCTCAGTGTTTCTTCACAGTTTTAATGGACGGATGAAACGAAAAACTTAAACATTCATTTTTTGCAGTACCACGTGTCAACGGGCGACTGATACGTGTAATCGTTTAGGTCAAAATCAGTTACACACATAGAGAGATCTTTAAAAACTGAAAATACTATGTTGGCTTCTGGAGTTTAGGATAGCATTCATCACTGTATAATCAATTATTAATGAACATATGTGTAACCGGGTTCACTATCCATTCGTGTACTGTCAAGACGGTATTAGTTGTTGAGTGTATTTTTTAGTTAGGTTTGGATTATATTTTCTTCACGAAATTAACGTTCGGTTTTGTTGAACGCACGTGATAAATATTATATGGCAATAAAAGGTAAAAGTTGGGAGGCTATTATTTAAAAATTAATGTATATCCACATTCCTCAAAACATAAAGGCGCATCATGGGTAAAATGAAATGTTGATTTTTTTTATTTTTTGAAGTAAGCAAAGCGGTGAACACGAAACGTTTGGTTTTTAAAGTAAAATCGTTTTTGTTTCGTTTTTTCACGGATATTTTCTACGTTTCTTACAATGAGAAATTTGTTTCGAATGTTTACACCAAGCAACATAGAAGCTATCATCCCTTATCTTTGGCCCGCCATGGTCAAGTGGTTAGGGCGCTCGACTCGTAATCCGCGGGTCGCGGGTTTGAATCCCCATCATACCAAACATGTTCGCTCTTTCAGCCGTCGGGGCGTCATAATGTGACGGTCAGTCCCCACTATTCGTTGGTAAAAGAGTAGCCCAAGAGTTGGCGGTGGGTAGTGATGACTAGTTACCTTCCTTCTAGCCTTACACTGCTAAAGTAGGGATGGTTAGAGTAAATAGCCCTCGTGTAGCTTTGCGCGAAATTCAAAAACAAACAAACAACTTAGTGAACCAACAGTCCCCACCACTAACGTTTGAGCTACACTTGTAATAGTAGTAGTAGCATCTGACTGTCTCTCTTATAACGTATTCATTCTCCAAAGTGCGGAACGTGTTTTTCAGGTAAAAAGATTCTCAGATTCAAGTCTAGTGCGGTAACCACTAGTCCACGATCGGCCCTGTGCGCATAAACTCTGACACGTCTTATATTTTTGATTATACCCTGGACGCTGGTGACTGTTTTGGTTGCCCAGCTTCTTGGCTAGGGCTTGCTTTGTACTATAGATACATTATATGGGGGCATATTGGATTGTTGAGTTTAGTAGCATCGTTGTCCGTCATACTCACAAATAGACATGTTATAATTGTGATTAATATTATAAGAGATTCTTAATAGCGTCACGAGATGACGCTTTCGTAATGGAGTTGATCAATAAAATCAGAATACAGAGAACCTAATACGATTGCTAATTAATTGAAATTCACAGTTATCCAGGAACAGAACGTAAAACAGTTTATTACTGGCTCTTTAAAAGGCTACAGTCGTATAAAGGTAGTATACATAATGAAAAGTATTGATAAAAACCTTTTCTTTAATGGACATAAACGTTTTTCTGTGCGCCTGTGTATTTATTTTAATGAGAAAATAAAAATGGACATGTACTTTCTTTTATAGAAAATTAAAAAAGCAAGTTCCCGGAAATGTAACGCATTTTGCTGCTTTATCTAGGTTGGTAGAAGTAAGATAGACAAAACAGTCACATAGATGACTTCGGATATAAGAACATTTTTACTGTTTCACTGAGTGATCACCTTACTCACATTAAATTCCTAACCGTCGTTTATGCCCTGTGAAATTTCAAACCGTTTGGCAAGCGCCCTTTTTGAAAGATTTGTATTCTTGATTTATTTGGAAGAAATGTAATATTAATTATTCTTTATCAAGTTATTAAACTTGGAGCACTAAACGTAACAACGTTGTATCAATAATAAAAATTTTATTATTTTTTTTTTATTCGTATATTTATTGACTTCACTGCGTTTAACCGAGACTGTAAAGTCAGAATTACTAAAGCGACTTAAAATAGCTAGAGCCCCTAACGTCAGTTTTTGGTACAATTGTTTGTTTTTAAATTTCGCGTAAAAGTGCACGAGGGCTATCTGCGCTATCCGTTCTTACTTTAGTAGTGTAAGATTAGAGGGAGGGCAGCTAGGCATCATCACCCACCGCCAACTATTGGGCTACTCTTTTACCAACGAACAGTGGGATTGATCGAACATTATAACGTCCTCATGGCTGAAAGGGCGAGCATGTTTGGTGTGACGGGGATTCGAACTCGTGTTTTGGTACAATATTTGTTTACGTGCGCATCAGGTTTCTTAAACTGCAACTTCTTTTTTTTTCTTTCATTTATAGTTGATAAGTTGCCTCTGTGTTACAACCTTAAATGTATTAAGTCAAAGTCTGTAAACAGAATCCACAGCAGTTGTTGTTGTAATAAATGGTTTATATAAATAGTGTTACTATCATTACTGCGTTTGTTATTCCCCAGTTGGCCCGAAGATCTCTGTACTGAAAGAAACGCATAGTCGGCGATGAATATGGAGAATATTGTGCGGTTGGAATGCAGTTATTATACACCCTTCAAATTTTTAAAAGTTCGCAGGTGACTAGATAAATAACGCAGTGTTTAAAAATATAACAGGCCTAACACGAATGTCTTATGACAGATTTAATTACACTAGCTGCAATATTTGTTCACTGAACGAGTAAAATAAAAGCTTATTTGTAACAAATGATAGGAAACTTCTATTTAATATCTTGACATAATAAAAAATTAAACGTGCAATACAAATACATAAAGGTACCTATAACGAAAAGAAAGACATGCTGTTTATAAGAATTTTAACAATAGTGATTACTTAGTTCACTCTATTGCTGGGGAAATATACGGCATTGGTAGTTTTTCTGAAATTAGATGGGGGTTTTACCCCCATTACCTTCATCGTGTCATCCTGTATCACTATGTCAAGTTTGTTGCTGATAGGAAACGTGTATAAGGAACAGATACACACACAAACATATTGACGTTTATTTATGGTGAAAAATTTTAATTTATTTGTAATATTTTAACATTGGTTAGATAAACTTACACTACTCAGGAACCATTAATTTATTAAGCCTAAAACTTATCTTTCGTTAATGTTGACTGCTACTAGTAGGTCAACGATAGCTCACAAAACTTATAAAGCACAATAGTTTGTTTGTTTGTTTAGAATTAAGCACAAAGCTACACGAGTGTCGAAACACAGTTTTTAGCGGTGTGAGTCCGCTGTGTCCCTGGGGGGCGTAATGCAAAATAATCGGGTTTCAGTGCTCGCGATGACCAGACAACGAATAGCCTATTGTGTATCTTTCTGTTTAACAACAACACAATAAAAAGAATCGATTAATGCTGTAACAAATGTCAGGTGAGTTTACTCAACGTTACAACCATAAATTTAATAAACGAAAGTTATTTTCTAAGTTACTAGTACAGTATTTAGGAGCTAAAGTGATTTTATGATTCGAGTATAACCGAATTAAACTCAACGACAAGAAGGTCATCCTTTACTCTGAAGAGCATTTCTTGTGTTGTAAACTAAATTTTAAACAAATTATACGTGGCTGTAAGAAACAGAGGAAGCCACTGAAGCCGTGATTACGTTATCGCTTCTGATTACAAAATATGAAAATGACGGAATTAGAATTACTGATTGTGGTAATCACTAGTAATCTTTCATCGTCCCTTTTTTCACGATATCTTAGATCCTGTAAATTGAAAACGTGACAAAAGCGCGTGGCCAGTTAAATACTGTTTATGGATCTACGCAAAACCTTAATGCACGATCATGACTGGGCTTTGTTCTTAGCCCGCTGTTTTGATTGGCGTATCAGACCAATTGGTTTCGTAGTGACCAGTTTCTACTTTCTATTTTGAAATAAGCACTAATCAGGTGGGAATAAGTTAACAGCCACCACTCAATCAGCCGAATTTTCCAATCAACTGTAAATATGTGGTGACCTGCGCAAAAAGTGCAAGACACAATTTTTCGTTTCATTTTGGTAAGTAAACACATAGCTGGGGATTGTTGTCTTTCCCGTATTTTTCTAACAGTAATTAACACATAGCTGAGGATTGTTGTCTTTCCCTTGTTTTCTAACAGTAATTAACACATAGCAGAGGATTGTTGTCTTTCCCGTGTTTTTCTCACAGTAATTAACATATAGCTGAGGATTGTTGTCTTTTCCGTGTTTTTCTAACAGTAATTAACATATAGCTGAGGATTGTTGTCTTTCCCGTATTTTTCTAACAGTAATTAACACATAGCAGAGGATTGTTGTCTTTCCCGTGTTTTTCTCACAGTAATTAACATATAGCTGAGGATTGTTGTCTTTCCCGTGTTTTTCTAACAGTAATTAACACATAGCAGAGGATTGTTGTCTTTCCCGTGTTTTTCTAACAGTAATTAACATATAGCTGAGGATTGTTGTCTTTTCCGTGTTTTTCTAACAGTAATTAACATATAGCTGAGGATTGTTGTCTTTCCCGTGTTTTTTAACAGTAATTAACACATAGCTGAGGATTGTTGTCTTTTCAAATATTTTCCACGTAAGACACGGAACAAACCTCGTTTAGAGATCCTCATCTCTGTTGTTTTTCTTAGTTTTATAAAGGGTAACTCTTGTAATCTTTATTTGTTTTTCCAAGTTTGTCTGTCTAAGTCGGTTAGACAGAGTGATATCTGTTGTTTGGTGTTACAACAGGCACTAGGACAACGATCGTGGGTTTGCACTGCAAACAGAACTGAGCAGGGTTAATTTACCAGAAAGTAAAATGGGTTTCATGTATTTGCACTTCAGTTGAAATTTATGAGTTATATGGTACTCCAAGTCTCGACATGAAGTTCACACTTTTGTTATGGTATAGGAGAAATATTATCTCTGTATGTCCTAGTATACAGACGCATGTTTCCTCTGATTAAACCATTAACATTGAAAAAAAACAACATGAGGTGAGTGAAAGTTGGCTTATCTGTTTCAAGGAATAAAATAATACAATTTGTCCGATCGCTTATAATGAGAGTAATAATGTAAGTTGTTATATATATATATGTGTGTGTGTCTGTCAGTGTTATAATTTTTAACTAATTAATTAATTATACGTTCACATTGTGGAACATAAAATACAATAGTCTAGTAGCAGAATTACGAGTTTTCGTTCTGACAGAAACGTTTTCAGATGTGACGTCGGATGCGTCTGTTGTAGCCAGTAAACAAACACACATTTATTCACGTATTATTGCGAAATACTTTTTGTTCACGTCCAGGTTTTTAGATGCGCGCGATGCTCTAGTTGTGTTTAACTCATCACAACGAACCTATATTTATATGTTAGTAAAATGGGCAGTACATCCTTCAAGTCCTCGACGAATGTTGGATAGCTATGGTGAGTGAAAGACAGCTAAAAACGCAATACAGTATACACTCTATCAAGCCCAGTCTTGTTTTCTCCGAAATGCAGTTGTCCTGGAGGGATCCCCCCAAACTGGTAAAACTCAGTAACAAGTAGTGAATCAAATTGAAGATTAGGTCTCATAACCGGTATTACAGATGTAGTTTAAAAAAGTTTCAGTTTTCTCCTGTTGTAACACTACTAGCTTATTTGAAAATTAATTTTAACATTTGTAGAGGTTGTTAATAGAAACACAAATTACAGTAATTTATTTGTTGTATTAACCACACGTAAAGTAGAAATGTTAATATTATACGCACTCAAACACGTTCTTCCACTTCGAAAATTCAGATAAACAGATGTGGTCTGAAGCTGTCTCTGATAACTCACTGCAAGTTTTTCAAAAAATATTTTCATACATGTTACTAGGTAGTGCTGTATTCACAGCTAGTAAAATCAGTGGCCATCATAGTTCTACTCGATCATACGGTGCACATGGTCGTGAAATACTTGGTGTATAACAAATCGAAAATTGTCGGTCAGTGTTGAAATTAGTAATTTCACACTAGACGGCGTTGTATTTATTTATTCACAATTTCTGCGCAGTAACCTGAGGGCCCATACACTAAAATTTGGATTTTGATATCCACTGTGGACAGAGAACAGATAGACAGTCCATTAGGAAACTTTGCAGTCAATGATAAACAAACAACTTGTGCGCACAGCTGTCCCTAGTTTTCAAGTGATGGACTATAAGAAAGGCGATAGCCCCGCAGTGGTTCAGCGGTATATCTACGGACTTACAACGCTAAAATCCGGATTTCGATACCCGTGGTGGGCAGAGCACAGATATCCCATTGTGTAGCTTTGTGCTTAATTCAAAACAACAAAAACAACAAGAAAGGCAGTATCCACGCCCTCAAAGTGCAAAGAGATTCTCTTTTTTTTTCTAGCTCCCAATGGCACAGCGGTATATCTGCGAACTTACAACGTTTGAAAAACAGGTTTTTATACCCGTGATGGGTAAAGCACAGATAGCCCTTTGTGTAGCTTTGTGCTTGATTACAAACAACAACAACTCAGATCTATAACCCGAAACACTATTAAGGCCCGGCATGGTCAGGTGTGTTAAGGCGTACGACTGAGGGTCGCCCTTTCAGCTGTGGGGGTCTATAAAGTAACGGTCAATCCCACTATTCGTTGGTAAAAGAGTATCCCAAGAGTTGGAGGTAGGTGGTGATGACTAGGTGCCTTTTCTCTACTCTTACATTGCTAAATTAGGGACGGCTAGCGCAGATAGCTCTCTAGTAGCTTTGCGCGAAATCCAAAACAAACAATTATAGTCAGTGTGAGATATTTTTACATCCAGTCTTAAAACGTAAAATATTTATTTTTTTAAATAGGGCAGGATATTAAAAAACAATAAGTGAATAAAGATAGAATCAATAGGCAAAGTGAAGAAATACTACTTACTCTGAAGTAATCCCCGTCACACCAAACATGCTCGCCCTTTTAGCTCTGGGGGCATTATAATGTGTCGCAATCCTGCTATTCGTTGGTAAAAGAGCATCCCAAAAATTGATGGTGGGTGGTGATGACTATCTGTCTTCTCTCTAGTCTTACACTACTAAATTAGGTACGGCTAGCGCAGATAACCCTCCAGTAGCTTTGCGTGAAATTCAAAAACAAACAATTGCTCCCTCTACTGCTTTCTTCAGTAAATAATCCTAGAAATACCACAGAACGAATACAACAAATGGGGATCAAGGGATGAAAAGCTAGAGAAAGGGTTGGTTGTGGAACCGACCTGAGCTGTCCATTAGTAAATATTGATTTCTCTGTTTCTTTAAAATATCTTTAGTGTTTCTTATTAAAAATAACGTTCTTGCCCGATTGCTGTGTGATAATAAATCTGTGTGGATTACTTTGCTGTCAGACAGTGACCAATACTGTAGAGCTATTTGTTGGCTTATATTAACAAGAATAAAAAACTGCTATGCTGGAACTGGTTGTCATGTGAACCTTCAGATAGACTGAGGGTATTGAGTACGTTGTATTTTGCCAAGATACAGAGGTGGCAAGTTGTGACGGAAATTGA
>NC_134837.1:121840045-121845968 GCF_004210375.1 Tachypleus tridentatus
TGTAAGGAAATAAATATAAATAATATAAATAAATAAATAAAAATATGTAAGGAAAATGTTAATTTAGACGTACGTTCTTTGGCTGCGAGTTTTTTTCACTCTATTTACATATCAGGCGAGAGTGTAGGTAGGAAGTACGTTAATTATGTTTATTAACACCATATTATTTCTTTATTTATTTTAAATTTATTTTAAATGTTTATTGTCAGTATGCCATGCCGGGCCCTTTTGCGGAGCGAATAAATTCTTATAAAATACATTTTCGTTTACTTTCCAATATGAATGCCAACTATAGAGTTTCAGAAACCAGTTGCGACAGCATACAGCTTAGCTTCCTTTTGTCAGATGGCCCATTTTTGTAGAGTTACTTTTATATATATGGATGTGACGTTCCAACAGAATATTAAGGGTACACCCTTTCTCTTAGGCCTGGCCAGATGGGTTAAGGGGTTCGTCTCGTAATCTGAGGATCGCGGGTTCGAACCCCCGTCGCACCAAACATGCTCGCCCTTTCAGCCATGAGGGCATTGTAAAGTGACGGTTAATCCCACTATTCGTTGGTAAAAGAGTATCTCAAGAGTTGGCGGTGGGTGGTGACGATTAGTTGCCTTTCCTCTAGTCTCACACTACAAAATTAGGGACGCTAGCACAGATGGCCCTCGTGTAGCTTTGCGCGATTTTCAAAAACAAAACCCTTCCTCTTTCTTTCGCTAAATTATGTATATCCTTTTCGGAGTATATTACTGGAGTGTTCTAATATAGCTGCTTGTCTTTCATCACGTTACTGTTGTAATGTTAACCAGTTGTGTTACATAAAGATAGGCTTAGACGATTAAACTTAAAGAAATTTCACAGAATTATTTTTTCATTTTATTTTTTGTATTATAGAGCAGAAAATGTCATACTGAAGATTAAACGCTTATCAAAACATATCTTGCATTCTCACTTTTAAGCTGTTTCATAGATATATATCTATCATTAAATTAATGAGGTGATGCGAAAATTTGGAGTTCGATCCCTATAGTGGGTACTACGCAGACAGCTCATTTTGCAGTTTTGTGTTTAAAAAACAATGGCTTTTCAACTGTTACTATGAGTTCACCTTTCTAGTATTTTGTTAAATAGCCCACTAATAATCTCCTGGACAGAATATGGAATAATGGTAATCGTACTGGCAGGTCTATGGTTCGCGTCCCGTTGCCCTTAAAAAGATTACGTTTTGCATTTTAGGTGTGTGGGTGCGTCATAAGAGCGAGATCGACCTAATCGGTCAGGTAAGACAAGTCTTAGAGTTATCAGCGAATAGTATTGGCTAACTACCTTTCCCCTTTCAAAATTATTTTTAATGATGGTTCAGTGCTATTCACTCTGCTTATATAGAAGATACATATGGTAGATGTATATTTTTTATTAACTTTTTGTTCTACTATAAAGCTGCTAAATGGACTCTCTAGGCAGAAGTCTGACCGAACATTTTTAGCATTATAAGCCTTTTTGGTGAAATATTAGCATTTCTGTTTTTTTTTTATAATCTTGCAGTTGAATATTTAAGAGATGCTTATAGACACTGCAGGTTTTATAGAAAATGTATTTATATTTCAGTTGGTAAAATAAAAATGTAAAGATGGTATAGAAGAAAGATGAAACATTATATCCTTCTCCAAAAGAGAGAAACTGGGCAGTTAGATCTTTTGCATGACAATTCCTTCTAAAAATACAAGTCGTTTATCACTGACGTAAGCAGTGGAGAAAAGACTTTAGTTCCTTTCACCAACCATTGTCTGTTTCTTAATGTTTTTGTTTTGTCAAACAGTAGCATCGGTGTTCAGTAACGAGCCACCAGAAGAAGAGGATAAAGAAAGAGGGATGTTTAACATATCATACTGTCACAACAACATCTAATGTTGTGTAAAACATAAAGTATATGTAAAACAGTGACTGTCACAACAACATCTAATGTTGTGTAAAACATAACGTATATGTAAAACAGTGACTGTCACAACAACGTCTAGTGTCGTCTAAAAATATAACGTATGTGTAAAACAGTGACTGCAACAAAAATATCTAGTGTCGTGTAAAACATAACGTATATGTAAAACAGTGACTGCCACAACAACGTCTAGTGTTGTGTAAAAACAAAACGTATATGTAAAACAGACTGTCACAACAACATCTAGTGTTGTGTAAAAACATAATGTATATGTGAAACAGTGACTGTCACAACAACGTCTAGTGTTGTGTAAAAAACATAACATATGTAAAACAGTGATTGTCACAACAACATCTAGTGTCGTGTAAAAACACAACGTATATGAAAACAGTGACTGTCACAACAACGTCTAGGGTTGTGTAGAAACATAACATATGTGTAAAACAGTGACTGCCACAACAACATCTAGTGTCGTGTAAAAACCCAACGTATGTGTAAAACAGTGGCTGCTACAACAACGTCTAGTGTCGTGTAAAAACATAACATATATGTAAAACAGTGACTGTTGCAACAACGTTTAATGTCGTGTAAAAACATAAGGTATATATAAAACAGTGACTGCCACAACAATATCTAATGTCGTGTAAAAACATAACGTATATGTAAAAGAAAGACTGCCTCAACAACATCTAGTGTTGTGTAATAACATAACGTATATGTAAAACAGTGACTGTCACAACATTATCTGATGTTGGGTAAAAACACAACGTATATGAAAAAAGTGACTATCACAACAACGTCAAGTGTTGTGTAAAACATAAAGTGTGTGTAAAACAGTGACTGCCACAAAAACGTTTAGTGTTGTGTAAAACATAACGTATATGGAAAACAGTGACTGTCACAACAACGTCTAGTGTCGTGTAAAAATATAACGTATGTGTAAAACAGTGACTGCAACAAAAAATATCTAGTGTCGTGTAAAACATAACGTATATGTAAAACAGTGACTGTCACAACAACGTTTAATGTTGTGTAAAAACATATCGTATATACAAAACAGTGACTGTCACAACATCTAGTGTCGTGTAAAAACATAATGTATATGTCAAACAGTGACTGCCACAACAACGTCTAGTGTTGAGTAAAAACATAATGTATATGTGAAACAGTGACTGTCACAACAACGTCTAGTGTCGTGTAGAAACATAACATATGTGTAAAACATTGACTGCCACAACAACATATAGTGTCGTGTAAAAACACAACGTATATGAAAACAGTGACTGTCACAACAACGTCTAGGGTTGTGTAGAGACATAACGTATATGTAAAACAGTGACTGTCACAACATTATCTGGTGTTGTGTAAAACACAACGTATGTAAAAAAAGTGACTGTCACAACAACGTCTAGTGTCGTGTGAAACATAACGTACGTGTAAAACAGTGACTGCCACAAAAAAATCTAATGTTGTGTAAAACACAAGGTGTATTAAAACAGTGACTGTCACAACAACGTCTAATGTTGTGTAAAACATAACATATATGTAAAACAGTGACTGTCACTGTGTTATAATTTTTAACTAATTAATTAATTATACGTTCACATTGTGGAACATAAAATACAATAGTCTAGTAGCAGAATTACGAGTTTTCGTTCTGACAGAAACGTTTTCAGATGTGACGTCGGACGCGTCTGTTGTAGCCAGTAAACAAACACACATTTATTCACGTATTATTGCGAAATACTTTTTGTTCACGTCCAGGTTTTTAGATGCGCGCGATGTTCTAGTTGTGTTTAACTCATCACAACGAACCTATATTTATATGTTAGTAGAATGGGCAGTACATCCTTCAAGTCCTCGACGAATGTTGGATAGCTATGGTGAGTGAAAGACAGCTAAAAACGCAATACAGTATACACTCTATCAAGCCCAGTCTTGTTTTCTCCGAAATGCAGTTGTCCTGGAGGGATCCCCCCAAACTGGTAAAACTCAGTAACAAGTAGTGAATCAAATTGAAGATTAGGTCTCATAATCGGTATTATAGATGTAGTTTAAAAAAGTTTCAGTTTTCTCCTGTTGTAACACTACTAGCTTATTTGAAAATTAATTTTAACATTTGTAGAGGTTGTTAATAGAAACACAAATTACAGTAATTTATTTGTTGTATTAACCACACGTAAAGTAGAAATATTAATATTATACGCACTCAAACACGTTCTTCCACTTCGAAAATTCAGATAAACAGATGTGGTCTGAAGCTGTCTCTGATAACTCACTGCAAGTTTTTCAAAAAATATTTTCATACATGTTACTAGGTAGTGCTGTATTCACAGCTAGTAAAATCAGTGGCCATCATAGTTCTACTCGATCATACGGTGCACATGGTCGTGAAATACTTGGTGTATAACAAATCGAAAATTGCCGGTCAATGTTGAAATTAGTAATTTCACACTAGACGGCGTTGTATTTATTTATTCACAATTTCTGCGCAGTAACCTGAGGGCCCATACACTAAAATTTGGATTTTGATATCCACTGTGGACAGAGAACAGATAGACAGTCCATTAGGAAACTTTGCAGTCAATGATAAACAAACAACTTGTGCGCACAGCTGTCCCTAGTTTTCAAGTGATGGACTATAAGAAAGGCGATAGCCCCGCAGTGGTTCAGCGGTATATCTACGGACTTACAACGCTAAAATCCGGATTTCGATACCCGTGGTGGGCAGAGCGCAGATATCCCATTGTGTAGCTTTGTGCTTAATTCAAAACAACAAAAACAACAAGAAAGGCAGTATCCACGCCCTCAAAGTGCAAAGAGATTCTCTTTTTTTTTTCTAGCTCCTTAATGGCACAGCGGTATATCTGCGAACTTACAACGTTTGAAAACCAGGTTTTTATACCCGTGGTGGGTAAAGCACAGATAGCCCTTTGTGTAGCTTTGTGCTTGATTACAAACAACAACAACTCAGATCTATAACCCGAAACACTATTAACCAAGGCCCGGCATGGTCAGGTGTGTTAAGGCGTACGACTGAGGGTCGCCCTTTCAGCTGTGGGGGCTTATAAAGTAACGGTCAATCCCACTATTCGTTGGTAAAAGAGTATCCCAAGAGTTGGAGGTAGGTGGTGATGACTAGGTGCCTTTTCTCTACTCTTACATTGCTAAATTAGGGACGGCTAGCGCAGATAGCTCTCTAGTAGCTTTGCGCGAAATCCAAAACAAACAATTATAGTCAGTGTGAGATATTTTTACATGCAGTCTTAAAACGTAAAATATTTATTTTTTTAAATAGGGCAGGATATTAAAAAACAAAAAGTGAATAAATATAGAAACAATAGGCAAAGTGAAGAAATACTACTTACTCTGAAGTAATCCCCGTCACACCAAACATGCTCGCCCTTTTAGCTCTGGGGGCATTATAATGTGTCGCAATCCTGCTATTCGTTGGTAAAAGAGCATCCCAAAAATTGATGGTGGGTGGTGATGACTATCTGTCTTCTCTCTAGTCTTACACTACTAAATTAGGTACGGCTAGCGCAGATAACCCTCCAGTAGCTTTGCGTGAAATTCAAAAACAAACAATTGCTCCCTCTACTGCTTTCTTCAGTAAATAATCCTAGAAATACCACAGAACGAATACAACAAATGGGGATCAAGGGATGAAAAGCTAGAGAAAGGGTTGGTTGTGGAACCGACCTGAGCTGTCCATTAGTAAATATTGATTTCTCTATTTCTTTAAAATATCTTTAGTGTTTCTTATTAAAAATAACGTTCTTGCCCGATTGCTGTGTGATAATAAATCTGTGTGGATTACTTTGCTGTCAGACAGTGACCGATACTGTAGAGCTATTTGTTGGCTTATATTAACAAGAATAAAAAACTGCTGTGCTGGAACTGGTTGTCATGTGAACCTTCAGATAGACTGAGGGTATTGAGTACGTTGTATTTTGCCAAGATACAGAGGTTTCAGGTTGTGACGGAAATTGA
>NC_134837.1:122208102-122221632 GCF_004210375.1 Tachypleus tridentatus
CCAATAATATACTTCGTTGTGAAAGTGATAATATTCAGAGTAATTCTCTATTGTAAGAGCACAGGTTTGATTCGTGATAGAACTGGATGTTAGGATGTTGTGGACAGGGTTCGAATCTGTGCGATAACACAATTTACTTTTCGCACTTCAAGTTGTAGATGTGTTATAAGAATGACAGTTTAGCAACTGATCAAAAATATTAACCCGTTAGCTATTCCTACGAAATCACTCGAATTGCTATAATATTACAAAATCCAGAAATGTACGTAACTTTTTCATAGAAACATATGCTGAAATAAAATTACCGATTTTTGTGGTAAAATATTATAATTTATAATTTCTTTACCTGTTAAACATCAATTACCGTTTAGTTTTATTTTGTCGAACATGATAAACATCGCTTAAGATTTGTTTGTATTCGTAAAAGAACGAGCTCTCAGAGTCTGAGAAAAGAGATTTAAAGGGGGGCTTTTGACTCTCTCTTTTTGTTTTTGTAGAGTTTTTGGGCTGTTTCTGAAACTTTCTGGAGTAATCCACACTTTTGCGACATGTTTGGTGTTCCTGTTGTATGAATTTATTGAGTCACGTGGGCTTGACCTTTATGAATTGTTAAAAAGCCTAAAAGACCTATAAATTGGAATGAATGGTTTAATTGTATTGTACAAGTTATAAGCACTGATTCATCTTTCGTCGGTGTACGATTGCACTGATTTCAAATCTTTCAAACTGAACTGATACACTGAGACCTATACAAAAAATACACCCATCTTATGGTAAAAACAATTTTATTTTATTGGTTTATTTTTCAAAGACTAGTAGCCAAACTTACGTAATGGTATCTAGTTAGAATAATGTGCTTTTCTATATGCACTAGAAGAAAAAAAGTTATTTTATTATTAGTTTAATGCTATTTCGAAATAGTACCTTGTATCTGGATAGGAAGGTCCAAGGTTGAGCAGCCATATGCCTCTCAATATACTTTGCATGTTTGATGGGGGATGATGGCATTTTGACAGAGTTTTGTTTTGTTCGTAATTACACGCAAAGCTACACAATGGGTTATTTGTGTTCTGCTCATCTCAGGTATCGAAACCCGGTTTCTAGCGTTGTAATTGGCAATGTGACGGATTTACTAATATATATCTGTTTTAATATCGATGTTTGTTTAAGTTAAATTTATATTTAAAAATATACGTAAGTTATATTTTAAATCTTCATTGCGAAATTCCTGCCTATTCACTAAAGTTGTAGAAAATTCTCGAGTGTAGAAATCAAAAATATATGTGTGTATGCAAACATTAGTGCATCATCTATGCTGTTGTGCAAACTGAAATGTCTAGAAACTCTACTCACACCTATAAATATAATGAAGGCGACGCTCCAAGATACCGTATATATTATTAGTTTGCTATAGTTGGTATACTTATAAACCTCGGAAGCTATAACTGTGATTAACATTTATTAATTGGGAATTTTAGATATCTGACCAGGAGCTTTTATGGATTTCTAACATTACAAACTTAAACGGATTACCATCAGACATTAGTAGTTTTATGAAGACATTATATAACTTCAGCGGTGAAAAACTCGACGTATTGTCAGCGAAAAGCTAGTTAGCTCCCTGTTAAGTAAATTGTACCTGCATCACCTAGAAATTAACTCTCTCATCGTGAACCCTCGATAACACATCAAAGAAGTTGTGGATCATATAAAAGACTTGATATTTTGTATGAGTTTGTAAAACTTTTGTATATAATCATTATTTGTAATAATCATAATTATAAATTATATTATTGTTTGTATATTAAAATATATTTGTATTAAAAAAGAAACTGTATGTCAAAGACACAGAACCAACAAACCAACAAAATATCTATTAATTAAATAGAAATAATCTACTTAGTAATTTGTAGTAATTAAACAATATACAAATTTAGAAATAAATTTTACATCCTTTCTCAAATACATTCAATAAATTACTGTTTTTAACAAAACTTTTCGTTTTACGCCCACGTTAAATGCTATATATATAAAGATACCAAAGTTCAGAATATATGATCTAAAAGGCTTACTACAGTGCGTCTGGCTGTAGTTTATTATTATCCTTGAAATGTGAGAGTAGTATTAGGTTTATTGTATTTTAAAACATATTATTTATTCAATCCTCTAGAGTTTTTCACAGAAGAAAAGTATTCAATGTTATTTAAACTACACTATGTCTATCCGTTGCCAATGGCGCATTTTGCTCTGTACCAGAGCTCATCAGGCCAGCTGAGATATTCTAATATGTTCTTGAATACATGAAAATTACCAGTGTTTATTTGTATACATTGTTAAAACAAGCATACATTGTTATTACTACGCAATATAAGCCCCCAGTGGCTCAGCGGTATGTCTGCAGACTCACACCACTAGAAATCAGATTTTGATACCCGTGGTGGGTAGAACACAGACAATCAATTGTGTAGCATTGTGGTTAATTCCAAAACAAAGCACAATATATTGTTAAGATAGGAGCAGTTCAGTATTAGATTAGCTGAGTTTTGTACCTTATTTCACCACACATTACATTAGTTTATCACAGAATTATGTAAAAGATATCTCCATAGATACAATGAATAGTTTCTAGGTATGGATCCATTTAGTATAGGACTATACAAATATTTATAGGCTAGAATGTTATAAATTTAAGAGACGACTGCTTTATCAACTTAACATAAAGAGGCAGTTGTTGTACCAAGTTTTCCTGAGGGCAACCATTTTCTCGAGTTGAAACGAATGGGAATACATCATACTTAACATAATGATAGTAGTATTTCAAACTTACATGTCTAGACTATGCCATGCTAGAAAGGAAAGAAAAAAAGTTTTAGTACGGTTTTATGCACGAGCTTCGAAACATCTGTAAAGGTTAAACATCGGTTAATGTAAAAGCTGTCTTAGATATCTGGAGCGAAAAACATTTTTGTTGTTTAAAACTTAGGTTTAATTATCGCACATCCCGCCATGTGTAAGACTGTTATAATCTTATTGATTTGACTTTCGCGAGTAAATATATAATCACTCTCTTGCATGCACAGCACAACAAAGAACAAAACACTCTCATTTCATCTTTCCTTCCCTCAGTACCCTCAAAAGACTGCTGAATAGTGACAAACAAAACATGTAAAGTTAGTGACTGTTTCAAATTGCTATTTATATATACAGGGTGTTCGGAAAGTCACTGTGCACTTATAATATATGTATATGATTACAAAACTGCACAGTGACTTTCTGAACACGCTGTATTAATTTTAGTTAGTCCTTACATCATGTTGTAATGCTTTCTCTCCTGTTAATTTTCGTTAAAAAGATCGATATCCTTTAATTTGGATGTGTCTGAAGGCTCGTAACTTTATGGTTTCTCAGGCGTAAAATCATTTCAACGAACATCTGTTGCAAATAGTGTTTTTAGGGAATGGAATTAAAAAGGACGAAATTTTACTGATTCAAAGAAATCTCTGGGATTATAGGATGAGTCGCTTTGTTTATATATATATATATATGTATAAAGTTAATAGTTCTATGGGAAATGAGCGTCAGTGGCAGATCCCAACGACATTCGAAGCGTTATTGGACTCCCAAGAAGCTTTCTACCCAGAGCTCGTATCGATTGTAGCTCGAGCACTGGTTAGAGCATGTGCAGATATGATAACCCTCTGACAAAGCGGCTCGTGTTCTCTGTTAAGTTACAGAGTGTTCGACATGCGTTTCAGAAGCGACATCTGTTTATTTTTCGAGCTCTGGCCTCACGCCGCACGAAGGAATACCATATTCTGTTTGTTTCTCTTTTTTCCAGTTTAGTTGTAGTTCTGACCGGCATGTTTAACACCATGGTAGTTAGGTTCCACTGAATGGCCCATTCAGCGTGGCTGGAACTGGTACGGGCAGAGTTTCGCCGGCTATTCCATGCGGTCCATACTAGAGGAAAGTATGGTACTTCTCTTGTTTCTAGTCGGTCACGTTACGGGACTTGCCCTACCCTTTCTCGCAACCTTTCCCACGGCTTCGGGTCCACAGCTCGGGCGCGTGCTCCGAAGGACTATGGGAGAGGCTGAGAGCAAGCCATCTAAGAACGTGACGCTCGTGGCCCGTTGGACCACCCTGCCGAATAACATCCAAGTAACTCTGAGTGTGCTATGTGAGGCAATAGAAAGAAACGGTCCCGCCGTAATCTTAAACTTTGTAGACAGGCCAGTGTCATTCTTTCCTTCGCTTATTGCAGGCTACGCAGGCGTCCCTCTAATAGGTATGACGCCAGGTTACCTGGACCAGGGAGCAAAGGTAAGTAGAGTGTAGACTTTTTTTTTTTTGACATACGGAGGAGCGTACGTTTTGATCTATTTGATATTTTTTTACTATAAAACCAACCGGAAATAACATTGTTAAGTCAGTCACATCCGTCAAATTTATTTTTGGATGTCAACATAAAGAAAACTGCGACATATAGTCCAAGCAAATACCCATCTGTGATGTACAAACCAATAGGTAGTATCAAAACTGAAACCTACTAACAGGATATATCAGTTATTCTCTTTTTGTGCTTAAACAACTTTGCTTTAAACTCTTGTTGGAATAATCTTCGACGATCATTGGATAATTAATCAACGCTTTTGGTTATCGGATGAAATTTCTATACCTGTAGAAGAAAGGTCAAACTCACTGGATACGGTTTTCCAGTAGCACGAAGAGGCTTAAAACTCATTGGTTGCTGTCTTATTATGTCAGGACTAAGTTTAAAACTTATTAACCACCATTTTGCTATATGAAGAACAAGCTTGAATATCATTGACCATTGTTCTGTTGTAGCGGGAAGAAGATTGAAGCTCATTGGTTACTGTTTTACCGCGTCAGGAACAAGATTTAATATCACTGGCCACTGTTTTGTTGTAGCAGAAAGAAGCTCGAAACTCATTGGTTACTGTTTTACTGCGTCAGAAACAAGATTTAATATCACTGGCTACTGTTTTGTTTTAGCAGAAAGAAGCTCGAAGATCATTGGTTACTGTTTTAATCTTGCTAAAATAATGTCTGAAATTGGTTAATTTTTTACCGTCTTAAAAAAAACAGTCCAGCAACTCCACTAAATATTCCTCACACTTCAAGTTGTGAGTGCGTTAGCAGGGTGACAGTCTAGTTATTAACAAGCTTAGCTGATTATGGGGTACTGATGATCGTAGGGGTCGGGTGCAGATGGCTTTGATAGTTTTGTCATAAAATACAATACTTAATAAATATGAGTTTTATAAAACAAAAACAAAAATAAGCAATTAAAACCGGATATCAAACAGGAAGTTGCCACCAGGGGGACAGGACAGTACGTATTCTATTTCTTTTTATTTTGGCCAGTTTCAAATAAACTTCCTAACACGAAACACACAACGAAAAGGAAACAACAAGTTTGGTGCTTCAAGTAAATATTACCCTCCCCCCTTTCGCACGCACACACACAAAGATATTTAAATGTGTGTATATGATGGGGTTAGAATTGTGAGGGTTCAACTACGTTTTAGACTACCCTGCATTCTGAGTTTAACAGTGAACTTGAAAAAAAGTCAAGTTTATTAGACATTTCCTGTTGATTTGTGACTTTGAAGTTTTACGTTTCTTACGTTTGAGCATCTTTCAATATTGAAAAAAATAAGTTAATTCAAGTTATTACTTAAAGAGTAAAAGCAGCAAGGAAAAGAAACGATATTCTTGGCGAGTGGATAAAGTTTCGGTTCTTCTTTAACCACCAAAATTAATCTACGTTTATATAGATGTTTGCGGTGCAAAACAGCAAACTCAAACACTACGCAGAAACTGTACCTCATAAGTAGATGAGGTGAGGTGGTTGACGTTCCGGGCTACAGCTGTGAAGTTCCAAGGTTCGAGCAGCGATGCTCCTTAACATGCTATACACTTTGAGCTGAAGATGACTCGTTTATTCGGACAAAGATCTTTTGGTGGCGAGTGTTGGCGACATTTTTCTGGGCAGTAGTTACAAATTAAGGACACTTATACCTGACCCACAGGGGTCTCTTACCTCACCCATGTATCGTATAAGATGCTGTTTAAGTTGAAAATAAAACTGGCCCAACTCAAGTAAGAAATGCAAGAAGAGACTCAGTGTTTCTTCACAGTTTTAGTGGACGGATGAAACGAAAAACTTAAACATTCATTTTTTGCAGTACCACGTGTCAACGGGCGACTGATACGTGTAATCGTTTAGGTCAAAATCAGTTACACACATAGAGAGATCTTTAAAAACTGAAAATACTATGTTGGCTTCTGGAGTTTAGGATAGCATTCATCACTGTATAATCAATTATTAATGAACATATGTGTAACCGGGTTCACTATCCATTCGTGTACTGTCAAGACGGTATTAGTTGTTGAGTGTATTTTTTAGTTAGGTTTGGATTATATTTTCTTCACTAAATTAACGTTCGGTTTTGTTGAACGCACGTGATAAATATTATATGGCAATAAAAGGTAAAAGTTGGGAGGTTATTATTTAAAAATTAATGTATATCCACATTCCTCAAAGCATAAAGGTGCATCATGGGTAAAATGAAATGTTGATTTTTTTATTTTTTGAAGTAAGCAAAGCGGTGAACACGAAACGTTTGGTTTTTAAAGTAAAATCGTTTTTGTTTCGTTTTTTCACGTATATTTTCTACGTTTCTTACAATGAGAAATTTGTTTCGAATGTTTACACCAAGCAACATAGAAGCTATCATCCCTTATCTTTGGCCCGCCATGGTCAAGTGGTTAGGGCGGTCGACTCGTAATCCGCGGGTCGCGGGTTTGAATCCCCATCATACCAAACATGTTCGCTCTTTCAGCCGTCGGGGCGTCATAATGTGACGGTCAATCCCCACTATTCGTTGGTAAAAGAGTAGCCCAAGAGTTGGCGGTGGGTAGTGATGACTAGTTACCTTCCTTCTAGCCTTACACTGCTAAAGTAGGGATGGTTAGAGTAAATAGCCCTCGTGTAGCTTTGCGCGAAATTCAAAAACAAACAAACAACTTAGTGAACCAACAGTCCCCACCACTAACGTTTGAGCTACACTTGTAGTAGTAGTAGTAGCATCTGACTGTCTCTCTTATAACGTATTCATTCTCCAAAGTGCGGAACGTGTTTTTCAGGTAAAAAGATTCTCAGATTCAAGTCTAGTGCGGTAGCCACTAGTCCACGATCGGCCCTGTGCGCATAAACTCTGACACGTCTTATATTTTTGATTATGCCCTGGACGCTGGTGACTGTTTTGGTTGCCCAGCTTCTTGGCTAGGGCTTGCTTTGTACTATAGATACATTATATGGGGGCATATTGGATTGTTGAGTTTAGTAGCATCGTTGTCCCTCATACTCACAAATAGACGTGTTATAATTGTGATTAATATTATAAGAGATTCTTAATAGCGTCACGAGATGACGCTTTCGTAATGGAGTTGATCAATAAAATCAGAATACAGAGAACCTAATACGATTGCTAATTAATTGAAATTCACAGTTATCCAGGAACAGAACGTAAAACAGTTTATTACTGGCTCTTTAAAAGGCTACAGTCGTATAAAGGTAGTATACATAATGAAAAGTATTGATAAAAACCTTTTCTTTAATGGACATAAACGTTTTTCTGTGCGCCTGTGTATTTATTTTAATGAGAAAATAAAAATGGACATGTACTTTCTTTTATAGAAAATTAAAAAAGCAAGTTCCCGGAAATGTAACGCATTTTGCTGCTTTATCTAGGTTGGTAGAAGTAAGATAGACAAAACAGTCACATAGATGACTTCGGATATAAGAACATTTTTACTGTTTCACTGAGTGATCACCTTACTCACATTAAATTCTAACCGTCGTTTATGCCCTGTGAAATTTCAAACCGTTTGGCAAGCGCCCTTTTTGAAAGATTTGTATTCTTGATTTATTTGGAAGAAATGTAATATTAATTATTCTTTATCAAGTTATTAAACTTGGAGCACTAAACGTAACAACGTTGTATCAATAATAAAAATTTTATTATTATTTTTTTATTCGTATATTTATTGACTTCACTGCGTTTAACCGAGACTGTAAAGTCAGAATTACTAAAGCGACTTAAAATAGCTAGAGCCCCTAACGTCAGTTTTTGGTACAATTGTTTGTTTTTAAATTTCGCGTAAAATTGCACGAGGGCTATCTGCGCTATCCGTTCTTACTTTAGCAGTGTAAGATTAGAGGGAGGGCAGCTAGGCATCATCACCCACCGCCAACTATTGGGCTACTCTTTTACCAACGAACAGTGGGATTGATCGAACATTATAACGTCCTCATGGCTGAAAGGGCGAGCATGTTTGGTGTGACGGGGATTCGAACTCGTGTTTTGGTACAATATTTGTTTACGTGCGCATCAGGTTTCTTAAACTGCAACTTCTTTTTTTTTCTTTCATTTATAGTTGATAAGTTGCCTCTGTGTTACAACCTTAAATGTATTAAGTCAAAGTCTGTAAACAGAATCCACAGCAGTTGTTGTTGTAATAAATGGTTTATATAAATAGTGTTACTATCATTACTGCGTTTGTTATTCCCCAGTTGGCCCGAAGATCTCTGTACTGAAAGAAACGCATAGTCGGCGATGAATATGGAGAATATTGTGTGGTTGGAATGCAGTTATTATACACCCTTCAAATTTTTAAAAGTTCGCAGGTGACTAGATAAATAACGCAGTGTTTAAAAATATAACAGGCCTAACACGAATGTCTTATGACAGATTTAATTACACTAGCTGCAATATTTGTTCACTGAACGAGTAAAATAAAAGCTTATTTGTAACAAATGATAGGAAACTTCTATTTAATATCTTGACATAATAAAAAATTAAACGTGCAATACAAATACATAAAGGTACCTATAACGAAAAGAAAGACATGCTGTTTATAAAAATTTTAACAATAGTGATTACTTAGTTCACTCTATTGCTGGGGAAATATACGACATTGGTAGTTTTTCTGAAATTAGATGGGGGTTTTATCCCCATTACCTTCATCGTGCCATCCTGTATCACTGTGTCAAGTTTGTTGCTGATAGGAAACGTGTATAAGGAACAGATACACACACAAACATATTGACGTTTATTTATGGTGAAAAATTCTAATTTATTTTTAATATTTTAACATTGGTTAGATAAACTTACACTACTCAGGAACCATTAATTTATTAAGCCTAAAACTTATCTTTCGTTAATGTTGACTGCTACTAGTAGGTCAACGATAGCTCACAAAACTTATAAAGCACAATAGTTTGTTTGTTTGTTTAGAATTAAGCACAAAGCTACACGAGTGTCGAAACACAGTTTTTAGCGGTGTGAGTCCGCTGTGTCCCTGGGGGGCGTAATGCAAAATAATCGGGTTTCAGTGCTCGCGATGACCAGACAACGAATAGCCTATTGTGTATCTTTCTGTTTAACAACAACACAATAAAAAGAATCGATTAATGCTGTAACAAATGTCAGGTGAGTTTACTCAACGTTACAACCATAAATTTAATAAACGAAAGTTATTTTCTAAGTTACTAGTACAGTATTTAGGAGCTAAAGTGATTTTATGATTCGAGTATAACCGAATTAAACTCAACGACAAGAAGGTCATCCTTTACTCTGAAGAGCATTTCTTGTGTTGTAAACTAAATTTTAAACAAATTATACGTGGCTGTAAGAAACAGAGGGAGCCACTGAAGCCGTGATTACGTTATCGCTTCTGATTACAAAAAATGAAAATGACGGAATTAGAGTTACTGATTGTGGTAATCACTAGTAATCTTTCATCGTCACTTTTTCACGATATCTTAGATCCTGTAAATTGAAAACGTGACAAAAGCGCGTGGCCAGTTAAATACTGTTTATGGATCTACGCAAAACCTTAATGCACGATCATGACTGGGCTTTGTTCTTAGCCCGCTGTTTTGATTTGCGTATCAGACCAATTGGTTTCGTAGTGACCAGTTTCTACTTTCTATTTTGAAATAAGCACTAATCAGGTGGGAATAAGTTAACAGCCACCACTCAATCAGCCGAATTTTCCAATCAACTGTAAATATGTGGTGACCTGCGCAAAAAGTGCAAGACACAATTTTTCGTTTCATTTTGGTAAGTAAACACATAGCTGGGGATTGTTGTCTTTCCCGTATTTTTCTAACAGTAATTAACACATAGCTGAGGATTGTTGTCTTTCCCTTGTTTTCTAACAGTAATTAACACATAGCAGAGGATTGTTGTCTTTCCCGTGTTTTTCTCACAGTAATTAACATATAGCTGAGGATTGTTGTCTTTTCCGTGTTTTTTAACAGTAATTAACACATAGCTGAGGATTGTTGTCTTTTCCGTGTTTTTCTAGCAGTAATTAACATATAGCTGAGGATTGTTGTCTTTTCCGTGTTTTTTAACAGTAATTAACACATAGCTGAGGATTGTTGTCTTTTCAAATATTTTCCACGTAAGACACGGAACAAACCTCGTTTAGAGATCCTCATCTCTGTTGTTTTTCTTAGTTTTATAAAGGGTAACTCTTGTAATCTTTATTTGTTTTTCCAAGTTTGTCTGTCTAAGTCGGTTAGACAGAGTGATATCTGTTGTTTGGTGTTACAACAGGCACTAGGACAACGATCGTGGGTTTGCACTGCAAACAGAACTGAGCAGGGTTAATTTACCAGAAAGTAAAATGGGTTTCATGTATTTGCACTTCAGTTGAAATTTATGAGTTATATGGTACTCCAAGTCTCGACATGAAGTTCACACTCTTGTTATGGTATAGGAGAAATATTATCTCTGTATGTCCTAGTATACAGACGCATGTTTCCTCTGATTAAACCATTAACATTGAAAAAAAACAACATGAGGTGAGTGAAAGTTGGCTTATCTGTTTCAAGGAATAAAATAATACAATTTGTCCGATCGCTTATAATGAGAGTAATAATGTAAGTTGTTATATATATATATGTGTGTGTGTCTGTCTGTGTTATAATTTTTAACTAATTAATTAATTATACGTTCACATTGTGGAACATAAAATACAATAGTCTAGTAGCAGAATTACGAGTTTTCGTTCTGACAGGAATGTTTTCAGATGTGACGTCGGTCTGTTGTAGCCAGTAAACAAACACACATTTATTCACGTATTATTGCGAAATACTTTTTGTTCACGTCCAGGTTTTTAGATGCGCGCGATGTTCTAGTTGTGTTTAACTCATCACAACGAACCTATATTTATATGTTAGTAGAATGGGCAGTACATCCTTCAAGTCCTCGACGAATGTTGGATAGCTATGGTGAGTGAAAGACAGCTAAAAACGCAATACAGTATACACTCTATCAAGCCCAGTCTTGTTTTCTCCGAAATGCAGTTGTCCTGGAGGGATCCCCCCAAACTGGTAAAACTCAGTAACAAGTAGTGAATCAAATTGAAGATTAGGTCTCATAACCGGTATTACAGATGTAGTTTAAAAAAGTTTCAGTTTTCTCCTGTTGTAACACTACTAGCTTATTTGAAAATTAATTTTAACATTTGTAGAGGTTGTTAATAGAAACACAAATTACAGTAATTTATTTGTTGTATTAACCACACGTAAAGTAGAAATGTTAATATTATACGCACTCAAACACGTTCTTCCACTTCGAAAATCCAGACAAACAGATGTGGTCTGAAGCTGTCTCTGATAACTCACTGCAAGTTTTTCAAAAAATATTTTCATACATGTTACTAGGTAGTGCTGTATTCACAGCTAGTAAAATCAGTGGCCATCATAGTTCTACTCGATCATACGGTGCACATGGTCGTGAAATACTTGGTGTATAACAAATCGAAAATTGTCGGTCAGTGTTGAAATTAGTAATTTCACACTAGACGGCGTTGTATTTATTTATTCACAATTTCTGCGCAGTAACCTGAGGGCCCATACACTAAAATTTGGATTTTGATATCCACTGTGGACAGAGAACAGATAGACAGTCCATTAGGAACCTTTGCAGTCAATGATAAACAAACAACTTGTGCGCACAGCTGTCCCTAGTTTTCAAGTGATGGACTATAAGAAAGGCGATAGCCCCGCAGTGGTTCAGCGGTATATCTACGGACTTACAACGCTAAAATCCGGATTTCGATACCCGTGGTGGGCAGAGCACAGATATCCCATTGTGTAGCTTTGTGCTTAATTCAAAACAACAAAAACAACAAGAAAGGCAGTATCCACGCCCTCAAAGTGCAAAGAGATTTTCTTTTTTTTTTCTAGCTCCTTAATGGCACAGTGGTATATCTGCGAACTTACAACGTTTGAAAACCAGGTTTTTATACCCGTGGTGGGTAAAGCACAGATAGCCCTTTGTGTAGCTTTGTGCTTGATTACAAACAACAACAACTCAGATCTATAACCCGAAACACTATTAACCAAGGCCTGGCATGGTCAGGTGTGTTAAGGCGTACGACTGAGGGTCGCCCTTTCAGCTGTGGGGGCTTATAAAGTAACGGTCAATCCCACTATTCGTTGGTAAAAGAGTATCCCAAGAGTTGGAGGTAGGTGGTGATGACTAGGTGCCTTTTCTCTACTCTTACATTGCTAAATTAGGGACGGCTAGCGCAGATAGCTCTCTAGTAGCTTTGCGCGAAATCCAAAACAAACAATTATAGTCAGTGTGAGATATTTTTACATCCAGTCTTAAAACGTAAAATATTTATTTTTTTAAATAGGGCAGGATATTAAAAACCAAAAAGTGAATAAATATAGAAACAATAGGCAAAGTGAAGAAATACTACTTACTCTGAAGTAATCCCCGTCACACCAAACATGCTCGCCCTTTTAGCTCTGGGGGCATTATAATGTGTCGCAATCCTGCTATTCGTTGGTAAAAGAGCATCCCAAAAATTGATGGTGGGTGGTGATGACTATCTGTCTTCTCTCTAGTCTTACACTACTAAATTAGGTACGGCTAGCGCAGATAACCCTCCATTAGCTTTGCGCGAAATTCAAAAACAAACAGTTGCTCCCTCTACTGCTTTCTTCAGTAAATAATCCTAGAAATACCACAGAACGAATACAACAAATGGGGATCAAGGGATGAAAAGCTAGAGAAAGGGTTGGTTGTGGAACAGACCTGAGCTGTCCATTAGTAAATATTGATTTCTCTATTTCTTTAAAATATCTTTAGTGTTTCTTATTAAAAATAACGTTCTTGCCCGATTGCATTGTGATAATAAATCTGTGTGGATTACTTTGCTGTCAGACAGTGACCGATACTGTAGAGCTATTTGTTGGCTTATATTAACAAGAATAAAAAACTGCTGTGCTGGAACTGGTTGTCATGTGAACCTTCAGATAGACTGAGGGTATTGAGTACGTTGTATTTTGCCAAGATACAGAGGTGGCAGGTTGTGACGGAAATTGATTAATTATCTTATTTAATTGTATTAAGCTTTTTCAGGGTTGAATTGACTGATTATGATTATTTTCTATAATTCTGTGGTGGGATCAAG
>NC_134837.1:122221776-122231455 GCF_004210375.1 Tachypleus tridentatus
TGTAAGGAAATAAATATAAATAATATAAATAAATAAATAAAAATATGTAAGGAAAATGTTAATTTAGACGTACGTTCTTTGGCTGCGAGTTTTTTTCACTCTATTTACATATCAGGCGAGAGTGTAGGTAGGAAGTACGTAAATTATGTTTATTAACACCATATTATTTCTTTATTTATTTTAAATTTATTTTAAATGTTTATTGTCAGTATGCCATGCCGGGCCCTTTTGCGGAGCGAATAAATTCTTATAAAATACATTTTCGTTTACTTTCCAATATGAATGCCAACTATAGAGTTTCAGAAACCAGTTGCGACAGCATACAGCTTAGCTTTCTTTTGTCAGATGGCCCATTTTTGTAGAGTTACTTTTATATATATGGATGTGACGTTCCAACAGAATATTAAGGGTACACCCTTTCTCTTAGGCCCGGCATGGCCAGGTGGGTTAAGGTGTTCGTCTCGTAATCTGAGGATCGCGGGTTCGAACCCCCGTCGCAACTAACATGCTCGCCCTTTCAGCCATTAGGGCATTGTAATTTGACGGTTAATCCCACTATTCGTTGGTAAAAGAGTATCTCAAGAGTTGGCGGTGGGTGGTGACGATTAGTTGCCTTTCCTCTAGTCTCACACTACAAAATTAGGGACGCTAGTACAGATAGCCCTCGTGTAGCTTTGCGCGAAATTCAAAAACAAAACCCTTCCTCTTTCTTTCGCTAAATTATGTATATCCTTTTCGGAGTTTATTACTGGAGTGTTCTAATATAGCTGCTTGTCTTTCATCACGTTACTGTTGTAATGTTAACCAGTTGTGTTACATAAAGATAGGCTTAGACGATTAAACTTAATGAAATTTCACAGAATTATTTTTTCATTTTATTTTTTGTATTATAGAGCAGAAAATGTCATACTGAAGATTAAACGCTTATCAAAACATATCTTGCATTCTCACTTTTAAGCTGTTTCATAGATATATATCTATCATTAAATTAATGAGGTGATGCGAAAATTTGGAGTTCGATCCCTATAGTGGGTACTACGCAGACAGCTCATTTTGCAGTTTCGTGTTTAAAAAAACAATGGCTTTTCAACTGTTACTATGAGTTCACATACACCTTTCTAGTATTTTGTTAAATAGCCCACTAATAATCTCCTGGACAGAATATGGAATAATGGTAATCGTACTGGCAGGTCTATGGTTCGCGTCCCGTTGCCCTTAAAAAGATTACGTTTTGCATTTTAGGTGTGTGGGTGCGTCATAAGAGCGAGATCGACCTAATCGGTCAGGTAAGACAAGTCTTAGAGTTATCAGCGAATAGTATTGGCTAACTACCTTTCCCCTTTCAAAATTATTTTTAATGATGGTTCAGTACTATTCACTCTGCTTATATAGAAGATACATATGGTAGATGTAAATTTTTTATTAACTTTTTGTTCTACTGTAAAGCTGCTAAATGGACTCTCTGGGCAGAAGTCTGACCGAACATTTTTAGCATTATAAGCCTTTTTTGGTGAAATATTAGCATTTCTGTTTTGTTTTATAATCTTGCAGTTGAATATTTAAGAGATGCTTATAGACACTGCAGGTTTTATAGAAAATGTATTTATATTTCAGTTGGTAAAATAAAAATGTAAAGATGGTATAGAAGAAAGATGAAACTTTATATCCTTCTCCAAAGAGAGAAAACTGGGCAGTTAGATCTTTTGCATGACAATTCCTTCTAAAAATACAAGTCGTTTATCACTGACGTAAGCAGTGGAGAAAAGACTTTAGTTCCTTTCACCAACCATTGTCTGTTTCTTAATGTTTTTGTTTTGTCAAACAGTAGCATCGGTGTTCAGTAACGAGCCACCAGAAGAAGAGGATAAAGAAAGAGGGATGTTTAACATATCATACTGTCACAACAACATCTAATGTTGTGTAAAACATAAAGTATATGTAAAACAGTGACTGTCACAACAACATCTAATGTTGTGTAAAACATAACGTATATGTAAAACAGTGACTGTCACAACAACGTCTAGTGTCGTCTAAAAATATAACGTATGTGTAAAACAGTGACTGCAACAAAAATATCTAGTGTCGTGTAAAACATAACGTATCTGTAAAACAGTGACTGCCACAACAACGTCTAGTGTTGTGTAAAAACAAAACGTATATGTAAAACAGACTGTCACAACAACATCTAGTGTTGTGTAAAAACATAATGTATATGTGAAACAGTGACTGTCACAACAACGTCTAGTGTTGTGTAAAAAACATAACATATGTAAAACAGTGATTGTCACAACAACATCTAGTGTCGTGTAAAAACACAACGTATATGAAAACAGTGACTGTCACAAAAACGTCTAGGGTTGTGTAGAAACATAACATATGTGTAAAACAGTGACTGCCACAACAACATCTAGTGTCGTGTAAAAACCCAACGTATGTGTAAAACAGTGGCTGCTACAACAACGTCTAGTGTCGTGTAAAAACATAACATATATGTAAAACAGTGACTGTCGCAACAACGTTTAATGTCGTGTAAAAACATAAGGTATATATAAAACAGTGACTGCCACAAAAATATCTAATGTCGTGTAAAAACATTACGTATATGTAAAAGAAAGACTGCCTCAACAACATCTAGTGTTGTGTAATAACATAACGCATATGTAAAACAGTGACTGTCACAACATTATCTGATGTTGTGTAAAAACACAACGTATATGAAAAGTGACTATCACAACAACGTGAAGTGTTGTGTAAAACATAAAGTGTGTGTAAAACTGTGACTGCCACAAAAACGTTTAGTGTTGTGTAAAACATAACGTATATGGAAAACAGTGACTGTCACAACAACGTCTAGTGTCGTGTAAAAATATAACGTATGTGTAAAACAGTGACTGCAACAAAAAATATCTAGTGTCGTGTAAAACATAACGTATATGAAAACAGTGACTGTCACAACAACGTCTAGGGTTGTGTAGAAACATAACATATGTCTAAAACAGTGACTGCCACAACAACATCTAGTATCGTGTAAAAACCCAACGTATGTGTAAAACAGTGGCTGCTACAACAACGTCTAGTGTCGTGTAAAAACATAACGTATATGTAAAACAGTGACTGTCGCAACAACGTTTAATGTAGTGTAAAAACATAAGGTATATATAAAACAGTGACTGCCACAACAATATCTAATGTCGTGTAAAAACATAACGTATAAGTAAAAGAAAGACTGCCTCAACAACGTCTAATGTTGTGTAAAACATAACGTATATGTAAAACAGTGACTGTCACAACAACGTTTAATGTTGTGTAAAACATAACGTATATGTAAAACAGTGACTGTCACAGCAACATCTAGTGTTGAGTAAAAACACAACGTGTATGAAAACAGTGACTGTCACAACAACGTCTAGTGTTGTGTAAAAACATAACGTATGTGTAAAACAGTGATTGTCACAACAACGTCTAGTGTCGTGTAAAAACATAACATATGTGTAAAACATTGACTGCCACTACAACATATAGTGTCGTGTAAAAACACAACGTATATGAAAACAGTGACTGTCACAACAACGTCTAGTGTCGTGTAAAAACACAATATATGTGTGAAACAGTGACTGTCACAACAACGTCTAGTGTCGAGTAAAAACATAACGTATGTGTAAAAAATTGACTGCCACAAGAATATGTAGTTTCGTGTAAAAACATGACATATGTAAAACAGTGACTTTCACAACAACATCTAGTGTTGTTAAAAACATACGTATATGAAAAGCAGTGACTGTCACAACAACATCTAGTGTTGTGTAAAAACACAACATATATGAAAACAGTGACTGTCACAACAACGTCTAGGGTTGTGTAGAAACATAACATGTGTAAAACAGTGACTGCCATTACAACGTTTAATGTTGTGTAAAACACAAGGTGTATTAAAACAGTGACTGTCACAACAACGTGTAATGTTGTGTAAAACATAACGTATATGTAAAACAGTGACTGCCACAACAATATCTGGTGTTGTGTAAAAACACAACGTATATGAAAAAAGTTACTGTCACAACAACGTCTAGTGTCGTGTCAAAACATGGCGTATGTGTAAAACAGTGACTGCCACAACAACGTCTATTGTTGTGTAAAAATATAACGTATATAAAAACAGTGAGTGTCACATCGTCGAGTGTTGTGTGAAACGTAACGTATATCTAAAACAGTGACTGTCACAACAACGTCTATTGTCGTGTAAAGCATAACGTATGTGTAAAACAGTGAGTGTCACAACAACGTCTTGGGTTGTGTAAAACAGAACATATGTAAAACAGTTACTTTCACAAGAACATTTAGTGTTGTTAAAAACATAACGTATATGTAAAGCAGTAAATGTCACAAGAGCATCTAGTGTTGTGTAAACACATAACGTATATGTAAAACAGTGTCAGTCACAACAACATCTAGTGTTGAGTAAAACCACAACGTATGTGTAAAACAGGGATTGCTACAACAACGTCTAGTGTCGTGTAAAAACATTACGTAATGTAAAACAGTGACTGTCGCAACAACGTTCAATGTCGTTTAAAAACATAAGGTATATATAAAACAATGACTGCCACAACAACGTCTAATGTTGTTTAAAAACACAAGGTGTATTAAAAGAGTGAGTGTCACAACAACGTTTAATGTTGTGTAAAATATAACGTATATGTAAAACAGTGACTGTCACAACAACATCTAGTGTTTTGTAAAATACAACGTATATGAAAATAGTGACTGTCACAACAACGTCTAGGGTTGTGTAGAAACATAACATAAGTATATAACAGTGACTGCCACAACAACATTTAGTGTCGTGTAAAAGCACAACGTATGTGTAGAACAGTGCCTGCTACAAAAACGTCTATTGTCGAATAAAAACATAACGTATATGAAAAAGTGATTGTCACAACAACGTCAAGTGTTGTGTAAAATATAACGTATGTGTAAAACAGTGACTGTCACAACAACATCTAATGTCGTGTAAAAACACAATATATGTGTCAAACAGTGACTGTCACAACAACGTCTAGTGTGGAGTAAAACATAACGTATGTGTAAATGAGTGACTGCCACAACAACATCTGGTGTCGTGTAAAAACATAACATATGTGTAAAAAATTGACTACCACAACAATATGTAGTTTCGTGTAAAGACATAACATATGTAAAATAGTGACTTTCACAACAACATCTAGTGTTGTTAAAAACATACGCATATGAAAAGCAGTGACTGTCACAACAACATCTAGTGTTGTGTAAAAACATAACGTATATGTAAACAGTGTCATTCACAACAACATCCAGTGTTGTGTAAAAACACAACATATATGAAAACCGTGACTGTCACAACAACGTCAAGTGTTGTGTAGAAACATAACATATGTGTAAAACAGTGACTGTCACAACAATATCTAATCTTGTGTAAAAACATAACGTATATGTAAAAGAAAGACTGCCTCAACAACATCTTGTGTTGTGTAATAACATAACGTATGTGTAAAACAGTGACTGCCACAACAAAATCTGGTGTCGTGTAAAAACACAACGTATGTGTAAAACAGTGCCTGCTAAAACAACGTCTAGTGTTGTGTAATAACATAACGTATATGTAAAACAGTGACTGTCACAACATTATCTGGTGTTGTGTAAAAACACAACGTATATGAAAAAAGTGACTATCACAACAACGTCAAGTGTTTTGTAAAACATAAAGTATGTGTAAAACAGTGACTGCCACAAAAACGTTTAGTGTTGTGTAAAACATAACGTATATGGAAAACAGTGACTGTCACAACAACGTCTAGTGTCGTGTAAAAATATAACGTATGTGTAAAACAGTGACTGGAACAAAAAAAATCTAGTGTCGTGTAAAACATAACGTATATGTAAAACAGTGACTGTCACAACAACGTTTAATGCTGTGTAAAAACATAACGTATATGTAAAAAAGTGACTGTCACAAGAACATCTAGTGTTGTGAAAAACATATGGTATATGTAAAACAGTGTCTGTCACAACAACGTCTAGTGTTGTGTAAAAACATAACGTATGTGTAAAACAGTGATTGTCACAACAACGTCTAGTGTCGTGTAGAAACATAACATATGTGTAAAACATTGACTGCCACAAGAACATATAGTGTCGTGTAAAAACACGACATATATGAAAACAGTGACTGTCACAACAACGTCTAGGGTTGTGTAGAGACATAACATATGTCTAAAACAGTGACTGCCACAACAACATCTAGTATCGTGTAAAAACCCAACGTATGTGTAAAACAGTGGCTGCTACAACAACGTCTAGTGTCGTGTAAAAACATAACATATATGTAAAGCAGTGACTGTCGCAACAACGTTTAATGTAGTGTAAAAACATAAGGTATATATAAAACAGTGACTGCCACAACAATATCTAATGTTGTGTAAAACATAACGTATATGTAAAACAGTGACTGTCACAACAACGTCTAATGTTGTGTAAAACATAACGTATATGTAAAACAGTGACTGTCACAGCAATATCTAGTGTTGAGTAAAAACACAACGTGTATGAAAACAGTGACTGTCACAACAACGTCTAGTGTTGTGTAAAAACATAACGTATGTGTAAAACAGTGATTGTCACAACAACGTCTAGTGTCGTGTAGAAACATAACATATGTGTAAAACATTGACTGCCACAACAACATATAGTGTCGTGTAAAAACACAACGTATATGAAAACAGTGACTGTCACAACAACGTCTAGGGTTGTGTAGAAACATAACATATGTGTAAAACAGTGACTGCCACAACAACATCTAGTATCGTGTAAAAACCCAACGTATGTGTAAAACAGTGGCTGCTACAACAACGTCTAGTGTCGTGTAAAAACATAACGTATATGTAAAACAGTGACTGTCACAACATTATCTGGTGTTGTGTAAAACACAACGTGTGTAAAAAAAGTGACTGTCACAACAACGTCTAGTGTCGTGTGAAACATAACGTTCGTGTAAAACAGTGACTGCCACAACAACATCTAATGTTGTGTAAAACACAAGGTGTATTAAAACAGTGACTGTCACAACAACGTCTAATGTTGTGTAAAACATAACATATATGTAAAACAGTGACTGTCACAACTGTCACTGTGTTATAATTTTTAACTAATTAATTAATTATACGTTCACATTGTGGAACATAAAATACAATAGTCTAGTAGCAGAATTACGAGTTTTCGTTCTGACAGAAACGTTTTCAGATGTGACGTCGGAAGCGTCTGTTGTAGCCAGTAAACAAACACACATTTATTCACGTATTATTGCGAAATACTTTTTGTTCACGTCCAGGTTTTTAGATGCGCGCGATGTTCTAGTTGTGTTTAACTCATCACAACGAACCTATATTTATATGTTAGTAGAATGGGCAGTACATCCTTCAAGTCTTCGACGAATGTTGGATAGCTATGGTGAGTGAAAGACAGCTAAAAACGCAATACAGTATACACTCTATCAAGCCCAGTCTTGTTTTCTCCGAAATGCAGTTGCCCTGGAGGGATCCCCCCAAACTGGTAAAACTCAGTAACAAGTAGTGAATCAAATTGAAGATTAGGTCTCATAATCGGTATTACAGATGTAGTTTAAAAAAGTTTCAGTTTTCTCCTGTTGTAACACTACTAGCTTATTTGAAAATTAATTTTAACATTTGTAGAGGTTGTTAATAGAAACACAAATTACAGTAATTTATTTGTTGTATTAACCACACGTAAAGTAGAAATATTAATATTATACGCACTCAAACACGTTCTTCCACTTCGAAAATTCAGACAAACAGATGTGGTCTGAAGCTGTCTCTGATAACTCACTGCAAGTTTTTCAAAAAATATTTTCATACATGTTACTAGGTAGTGCTGTATTCACAGCTAGTAAAATCAGTGGCCATCATAGTTCTACTCGATCATACGGTGCACATGGTCGTGAAATACTTGGTGTATAACAAATCGAAAATTGCCGGTCAATGTTGAAATTAGTAATTTCACACTAGACGGCGTTGTATTTATTTATTCACAATTTCTGCGCAGTAACCTGAGGGCCCATACACTAAAATTTGGATTTTGATATCCACTGTGGACAGAGAACAGATAGACAGTCCATTAGGAAACTTTGCAGTCAATGATAAACAAACAACTTGTGCGCACAGCTGTCCCTAGTTTTCAAGTGATGGACTATAAGAAAGGCGATACCCCCGCAGTGGTTCAGCGGTATATCTACGGACTTACAACGCTAAAATCCGGATTTCGATACCCGTGGTGGGCAGAGCACAGATATCCCATTGTGTAGCTTTGTGCTTAATTCAAAACAACAAAAACAACAAGAAAGGCAGTATCCACGCCCTCAAAGTGCAAAGAGATTTTCTTTTTTTTTTCTAGCTCCTTAATGGCACAGTGGTATATCTGCGAACTTACAACGTTTGAAAACCAGGTTTTTATACCCGTGGTGGGTAAAGCACAGATAGCCCTTTGTGTAGCTTTGTGCTTGATTACAAACAACAACAACTCAGATCTATAACCCGAAACACTATTAACCAAGGCCTGGCATGGTCAGGTGTGTTAAGGCGTACGACTGAGGGTCGCCCTTTCAGCTGTGGGGGCTTATAAAGTAACGGTCAATCCCACTATTCGTTGGTAAAAGAGTATCCCAAGAGTTGGAGGTAGGTGGTGATGACTAGGTGCCTTTTCTCTACTCTTACATTGCTAAATTAGGGACGGCTAGCGCAGATAGCTCTCTAGTAGCTTTGCGCGAAATCCAAAACAAACAATTATAGTCAGTGTGAGATATTTTTACATCCAGTCTTAAAACGTAAAATATTTATTTTTTTAAATAGGGCAGGATATTAAAAAACAAAAAGTGAATAAATATAGAAACAATAGGCAAAGTGAAGAAATACTACTTACTCTGAAGTAATCCCCGTCACACCAAACATGCTCGCCCTTTTAGCTCTGGGGGCATTATAATGTGTCGCAATCCTGCTATTCGTTGGTAAAGAGCATCCCAAAATTGATGGTGGGTGGTGATGACTATCTGTCTTCTCTCTAGTCTTACACTACTAAATTAGGTACGGCTAGCGCAGATAACCCTCCATTAGCTTTGCGCGAAATTCAAAAACAAACAGTTGCTCCCTCTACTGCTTTCTTCAGTAAATAATCCTAGAAATACCACAGAACGAATACAACAAATGGGGATCAAGGGATGAAAAGCTAGAGAAAGGGTTGGTTGTGGAACAGACCTGAGCTGTCCATTAGTAAATATTGATTTCTCTATTTCTTTAAAATATCTTTAGTGTTTCTTATTAAAAATAACGTTCTTGCCCGATTGCATTGTGATAATAAATCTGTGTGGATTACTTTGCTGTCAGACAGTGACCGATACTGTAGAGCTATTTGTTGGCTTATATTAACAAGAATAAAAAACTGCTGTGCTGGAACTGGTTGTCATGTGAACCTTCAGATAGACTGAGGGTATTGAGTACGTTGTATTTTGCCAAGATACAGAGGTGGCAGGTTGTGACGGAAATTGATTAATTATCTTATTTAATTGTATTAAGCTTTTTTCAGGGTTGAATTGACTGATTATGATTATTTTCTATAATTCTGTGGTGGGATCAAG
>NC_134837.1:122231597-122236903 GCF_004210375.1 Tachypleus tridentatus
ATATGTAAGGAAATAAATATAAATAATATAAATAAATAAATAAAAATATGTAAGGAAAATGTTAATTTAGACGTACGTTCTTTGGCTGCGAGTTTTTTTCACTCTATTTACATATCAGGCGAGAGTGTAGGTAGGAAGTACGTAAATTATGTTTATTAACACCATATTATTTCTTTATTTATTTTAAATTTATTTTAAATGTTTATTGTCAGTATGCCATGCCGGGCCCTTTTGCGGAGCGAATAAATTCTTATAAAATACATTTTCGTTTACTTTCCAATATGAATGCCAACTATAGAGTTTCAGAAACCAGTTGCGACAGCATACAGCTTAGCTTTCTTTTGTCAGATGGCCCATTTTTGTAGAGTTACTTTTATATATATGGATGTGACGTTCCAACAGAATATTAAGGGTACACCCTTTCTCTTAGGCCCGGCATGGCCAGGTGGGTTAAGGTGTTCGTCTCGTAATCTGAGGATCGCGGGTTCGAACCCCCGTCGCAACTAACATGCTCGCCCTTTCAGCCATTAGGGCATTGTAATTTGACGGTTAATCCCACTATTCGTTGGTAAAAGAGTATCTCAAGAGTTGGCGGTGGGTGGTGACGATTAGTTGCCTTTCCTCTAGTCTCACACTACAAAATTAGGGACGCTAGTACAGATAGCCCTCGTGTAGCTTTGCGCGAAATTCAAAACAAAACCCTTCCTCTTTCTTTCGCTAAATTATGTATATCCTTTTCGGAGTTTATTACTGGAGTGTTCTAATATAGCTGCTTGTCTTTCATCACGTTACTGTTGTAATGTTAACCAGTTGTGTTACATAAAGATAGGCTTAGACGATTAAACTTAATGAAATTTCACAGAATTATTTTTTCATTTTATTTTTTGTATTATAGAGCAGAAAATGTCATACTGAAGATTAAACGCTTATCAAAACATATCTTGCATTCTCACTTTTAAGCTGTTTCATAGATATATATCTATCATTAAATTAATGAGGTGATGCGAAAATTTGGAGTTCGATCCCTATAGTGGGTACTACGCAGACAGCTCATTTTGCAGTTTCGTGTTTAAAAAACAATGGCTTTTCAACTGTTACTATGAGTTCACATACACCTTTCTAGTATTTTGTTAAATAGCCCACTAATAATCTCCTGGACAGAATATGGAATAATGGTAATCGTACTGGCAGGTCTATGGTTCGCGTCCCGTTGCCCTTAAAAAGATTACGTTTTGCATTTTAGGTGTGTGGGTGCGTCATAAGAGCGAGATCGACCTAATCGGTCAGGTAAGACAAGTCTTAGAGTTATCAGCGAATAGTATTGGCTAACTACCTTTCCCCTTTCAAAATTATTTTTAATGATGGTTCAGTACTATTCACTCTGCTTATATAGAAGATACATATGGTAGATGTAAATTTTTTATTAACTTTTTGTTCTACTGTAAAGCTGCTAAATGGACTCTCTGGGCAGAAGTCTGACCGAACATTTTTAGCATTATAAGCCTTTTTGGTGAAATATTAGCATTTCTGTTTTGTTTTATAATCTTGCAGTTGAATATTTAAGAGATGCTTATAGACACTGCAGGTTTTATAGAAAATGTATTTATATTTCAGTTGGTAAAATAAAAATGTAAAGATGGTATAGAAGAAAGATGAAACTTTATATCCTTCTCCAAAAGAGAAAAACTGGGCAGTTAGATCTTTTGCATGACAATTCCTTCTAAAAATACAAGTCGTTTATCACTGACGTAAGCAGTGGAGAAAAGACTTTAGTTCCTTTCACCAACCATTGTCTGTTTCTTAATGTTTTTGTTTTGTCAAACAGTAGCATCGGTGTTCAGTAACGAGCCACCAGAAGAAGAGGATAAAGAAAGAGGGATGTTTAACATATCATACTGTCACAACAACATCTAATGTTGTGTAAAACATAAAGTATATGTAAAACAGTGACTGTCACAACAACATCTAATGTTGTGTAAAACATAACGTATATGTAAAACAGTGACTGTCACAACAACGTCTAGTGTCGTCTAAAAATATAACGTATGTGTAAAACAGTGACTGCAACAAAAATATCTAGTGTCGTGTAAAACATAACGTATCTGTAAAACAGTGACTGCCACAACAACGTCTAGTGTTGTGTAAAAACAAAACGTATATGTAAAACAGACTGTCACAACAACATCTAGTGTTGTGTAAAAACATAATGTATATGTGAAACAGTGACTGTCACAACAACGTCTAGTGTTGTGTAAAAAACATAACATATGTAAAACAGTGATTGTCACAACAACATCTAGTGTCGTGTAAAAACACAACGTATATGAAAACAGTGACTGTCACAAAAACGTCTAGGGTTGTGTAGAAACATAACATATGTGTAAAACAGTGACTGCCACAACAACATCTAGTGTCGTGTAAAAACCCAACGTATGTGTAAAACAGTGGCTGCTACAACAACGTCTAGTGTCGTGTAAAAACATAACATATATGTAAAACAGTGACTGTCGCAACAACGTTTAATGTCGTGTAAAAACATAAGGTATATATAAAACAGTGACTGCCACAAAAATATCTAATGTCGTGTAAAAACATTACGTATATGTAAAAGAAAGACTGCCTCAACAACATCTAGTGTTGTGTAATAACATAACGCATATGTAAAACAGTGACTGTCACAACATTATCTGATGTTGTGTAAAAACACAACGTATATGAAAAAAGTGACTATCACAACAACGTGAAGTGTTGTGTAAAACATAAAGTGTGTGTAAAACTGTGACTGCCACAAAAACGTTTAGTGTTGTGTAAAACATAACGTATATGGAAAACAGTGACTGTCACAACAACGTCTAGTGTCGTGTAAAAATATAACGTATGTGTAAAACAGTGACTGCAACAAAAAATATCTAGTGTCGTGTAAAACATAACGTATATGAAAACAGTGACTGTCACAACAACGTCTAGGGTTGTGTAGAAACATAACATATGTCTAAAACAGTGACTGCCACAACAACATCTAGTATCGTGTAAAAACCCAACGTATGTGTAAAACAGTGGCTGCTACAACAACGTCTAGTGTCGTGTAAAAACATAACGTATATGTAAAACAGTGACTGTCGCAACAACGTTTAATGTAGTGTAAAAACATAAGGTATATATAAAACAGTGACTGCCACAACAATATCTAATGTCGTGTAAAACATAACGTATAAGTAAAAGAAAGACTGCCTCAACAACGTCTAATGTTGTGTAAAACATAACGTATATGTAAAACAGTGACTGTCACAACAACGTTTAGTGTTGTGTAAAACATAACGTATATGTAAAACAGTGACTGTCACAACAACATCTAGTGTTGAGTAAAAACACAACGTATATGAAAACAGTGACTGTCACAACAACGTCTAGTGTTGTGTAAAAACATAACGTATGTGTAAAACAGTGACTGCCACAACAACGTCTAGTGTCGTGTAAAACATAACATATGTGTAAAACAGTGACTGCCACAAGAACATCTAGTGTCGTGTAAAAACACAACGTATATGAAAACAGTGACTGTCACAACAACGTCTAGTGTCGTGTAAAAACACAATACATGTAAAACAGTGACTGTCACAACAACGTCTAGTGTCGAGTAAAAAACATAACGTATGTGTAAAAATTGACTGCCACAAGAATATGTAGTTTCGTGTAAAAAACATGACATATGTAAAACAGTGACTTTCACAACAACATCTAGTGTTGTTAAAACATATACGTATATGAAAAAGCAGTGACTGTCACAACAACATCTAGTGTTGTGTAAAAACACAACATATATGAAAACAGTGACTGTCACAACAACGTCTAGGGTTGTGTAGAAACATAACATGTAAAACAGTGACTGCCATTACAACGTTTAATGTTGTGTAAAACACAAGGTGTATTAAAACAGTGACTGTCACAACAACATGTAATGTTGTGTAAAAACATAACGTATATGTAAAACAGTGACTGCCACAACAATATCTAATGTCGTGTAAAAACACAACGTATATGAAAAAAGTGACTGTCACAACAACGTCTAGTGTCGTGTAAAAACATGACGTATGTGTAAAACAGTGACTGCCACAACAACCTCTATTGTCGTGTAAAAAATAACGTATATAAAAACAGTGAGTGTCACATCGTCGAGTGTTGTGTGAAACGTAACGTATATCTAAAACAGTGACTGTCACAACAACGTCTATTGTCGTGTAAAGCATAACGTATGTGTAAAACAGTGAGTGTCACAACAACGTCTTGGGTTGTGTAAAACAGAACATATGTAAAACAGTTACTTTCACAAGAACATTTAGTGTTGTTAAAAACATAACGTATATGTAAAGCAGTAAATGTCACAAGAGCATCTAGTGTTGTGTAAACACATAACGTATATGTAAAACAGTGTCAGTCACAACAACATCTAGTGTTGAGTAAAACCACAACGTATGTGTAAAACAGGGATTGCTACAACAACGTCTAGTGTCGTGTAAAAACATTACGTAATGTAAAACAGTGACTGTCGCAACAACGTTCAATGTCGTTTAAAAACATAAGGTATATATAAAACAATGACTGCCACAACAACGTCTAATGTTGTTTAAAAACACAAGGTGTATTAAAAGAGTGAGTGTCACAACAACGTTTAATGTTGTGTAAAATATAACGTATATGTAAAACAGTGACTGTCACAACAACATCTAGTGTTTTGTAAAATACAACGTATATGAAAATAGTGACTGTCACAACAACGTCTAGGGTTGTGTAGAAACATAACATAAGTATATAACAGTGACTGCCACAACAACATTTAGTGTCGTGTAAAAGCACAACGTATGTGTAGAACAGTGCCTGCTACAAAAACGTCTATTGTCATAAAAACATAACGTATATGAAAAAGTGATTGTCACAACAACGTCAAGTGTTGTGTAAAATATAACGTATGTGTAAAACAGTGACTGTCACAACAACATCTAATGTCGTGTAAAAACACAATATATGTGTCAAACAGTGACTGTCACAACAACGTCTAGTGTGGAGTAAAAAACATAACGTATGTGTAAATGAGTGACTGCCACAACAACATCTGGTGTCGTAAAAACATAACATATGTGTAAAAAATTGACTACCACAACAATATGTAGTTTCGTGTAAAGACATAACATATGTAAAATAGTGACTTTCACAACAACATCTAGTGTTGTTAAAAACATACGCATATGAAAAGCAGTGACTGTCACAACAACATCTAGTGTTGTGTAAAAACATAACGTATATGTAAA